>NW_027008334.1:0-52500 GCF_036934945.1 Oncorhynchus masou masou | reverse complement strand
ATACACATGTCATTAACACCCCCAGGAAGAAGACAATCCAAACCTCTTTCAGAAAGACAAATGGAGGAAAGTCCATTTGTGTAATAAGAAGAGGTCATTATTGTCATCGATTCACCTCTGTAAGTAATGCCGACTCAGAGAAATCTCATTACTTTTATCACATTTCAAAACGTGTTGTTTCTGAGAGCCTTAACTTAATTAGTGTTTTACTGCGCTGAGAGACAGAGAGAGAGAGAGAGAGAGAGAGAGAGAGAGAGAGAGACAGAGAGAGACAGACAGACAGAGAGAGAGAGAGAGAGAGAGAGAGAGAGAGAGAGAGAGAGAGAGAGAGAGAGAGAGAGAGAGAGAGAGAGAGAGAGAGAGAGAGAGAGAGAGAGAGAGAGAGAGAGAGAGAGAGAGAGAGAGAGAGAGAGAGAGAGAGAGAGAGAGAGAAGGCTGGCTCTGCTGTGTGATTGATGAGTGCTCAGGCCAGGCTAGTGAAAACACTGCAGCTCTCATATCCCTCAGACAATGGCAATAAACATGTTCACAGTGCTGAATCCAAAATTACTTATTTAGTGAGAGAAAATTGTTTGGCTGTGTGAATGTGTGTGTTTGGATATGTGAATGTGTGTGTGTGTGTGTGTGTGTGTGTGTGTGTGTGTGTGTGTGTGTGTGTGTGTGTGTGTGTGTGTGTGTGTGTGTGTGTGTGTGTGTGTGTGTGTGTGTGTGTGTGTGTGTGTGTGTGTGTTGTGTTTGTGTTTGGATGTGTTAGATACTTATAAACTCTAAAGTAATTGACGATAGCAGCACGTGCATAGTTAGATGGCCTGTGTCTGTACAGAACGTCTAACTGGTACAGAACGTCTAACTGGTACAGAACGTCTAACTGGTACAGAACATCTAACTGGTACAGAACGTCTAACTGGTACAGAACATCTAACTGGTACAGAACACCTAACTGGTACAGAACATCTAACTGGTACAGAACACCTAACTGGTACAGAACATCTAACTGGTACAGAACATCTAACTGATACAGAACATCTAACTGGTACAGAACGTCTAACTGGTACAGAACATCTAACTGGTACAGAACATCTAACTGGTACAGAACATCTAACTGGTACAGAACGTCTAACTGGTACAGAACATCTAACTGGTACAGAACATCTAACTAGCACCTGCTGGCACGTTCCATTACTTTAGAGTTTATACAGGTATCAAACAACACACACACACACACACACACACACACACACACACACACACACACACACACACACACACACACACACACACACACACACACACACAGATGGCCTTGATTCAAAAATAACACTTTAAAATGCAAATCACTCCCCTCACATACACAGAGGAGATAGCGTTTAGTATTCAACCATTTACATCTCATCCATGGCTAAGCTAAGGGACTTTGTGAAGGATGTGTCATTATGCGTGTATCAATGTGAAGGTAATACCTGTGATGTGAATGAAGGAACATTGAGTGACGTGGAGGAGACAATAGACTGGTTTTCAATAGGAAACTCAACAGAGATGAAAGAGCAAATTAGTGAAAGAGATCCTCTTCATTCTTCAGTGAGAGAGAGAGAGTTGATTCTGCGGATCTGTTCATGAACACAACCAGACCCCACAGAGCCCCAGGACAGCAACACAATTATACCCAACCAAATTATGAGAAAACAAAAATATAATTACTTGACACATTAGAAAGAGTCAACCAAAAAACAGAGCAACCTGGAATGCTCTCTGGCCCTAAACAGAGAGTACACAGTAGCAGAATACCTGACCACTGTGACTGACCCCAAATTAAGAAAAGCGTACTATGTACAGACTCAGTGAGCATGGCATTGCTTTTGAGAGAGTCCGCCGTAGGCAGACGTGGCTCTTGAAATGTTATGTGCTGCCCACAAAATTAGGTGGAATCTGGTCTGCTCTTCCCATGTTAATAAAATTCCTTCAAACTGTATTGAAATTGAATGAAATTGTGAGAGAGACGGAGACAGAGACAGAGAGAGGCAACAGCAAGATGTGTGACATCAGCACGATGTGTGACCTGTTACCACAAGAAAGGGGAAACCAGTGAAGAACAAACACCATTGTAAATACAACCCCTATTTATGTATATTTATGCATATTTTCCCTTTTGTACTTTAACTATTTTCACATCGTTACATCACTGTATGCAGACATAATATGACAGACAGAGGGTACCTGCAGATTGTGGAAGATGAGAGCTTTAATAGCCTTGTAATGAGGAATAGTTTTGCTCTGTGTTGAGGAACAATAGTCAGCTGTACAAAGTAATAAAGTCAGCATAATTGGCTAAATGGCTCAGTTTCACACTGCGCTTACTGTTGAATCTGTGTTGTTTTGTCCTCTAGTCATGTTTGTTTATAAATATAATGAATACGCTGCTAAGTTAATAGAAAGCACACTGAGCCTCTCTATCTATCTCTCTCTATCTCTCTCTCTCCCCCTCTCTCTCTACCTCTCTCTCTCTCTCTCTCTACCTCTCTCCCCCCCTCTACCTCTCTCTCTCTACCTCTCTCTCTACCTCTCTCCCTCTCCCTCTCTCTACCTCTCTCTCTATCTACATCTCTCTCTCTCTCTCTCTCTACCTCTCCCCCACCCCCCTCTATCTCTCTCTCTCTCTCTCTACCTCCCTCTCTCTACCTCCCTCTCCCTCTACCACTCTCCCTCTCTCTACCTCTGTCTCTCTATCTACATCTCTCTCTCTATCTCTCTCAATTCAATTCAATTTCAATTCAAGGGGCTTTATTGTCATGGGAAACATGTGTTAACATTGCCAAAGCAAGTGAGGTAGATAATGTACAAAAGTGAAATAAACAATAAAAATTAACAGTAAACAATACACGTACAGAAGTTTCAAAACAATAAAGACATTACAAATGTCATATTATATATATATACATATACAGTGTTGTAACAATGTACAAATAGTTAATTACACCAGGTTCATCTCTCTGTAGGTGATAGCTTTGTTATGGAAGGTTTGGGAATCGCTTCCTTTTAGGTGGTTGTAGAATTTAACAGCTCTTTTCTGGATTTTGATCATTAGTGGGTATCGGCCTAATTCTGCTCTGTGTGCATTATTTGGTGTTCTACGTTGTACTCTCTCGCTACCTCTCTATCTCTCTCTATCTTTACCTCTCTCTCTCTACCTCTATCTCTCTACCCCTTTCTCTCTCTCTACCTCTCTCTCTCTCTACCCCTTTCTCTCTCTCTACCTCTCTCTCTACCTCTCTCTCTACCCCTTTCTCTCTCTCTACCTCTCTCTCTACCTCTCTCTCTTGCACTTTCTCTCTCTCTCTACCACTCTCTTTTTCTCTCTCTCTACCCCTCTCTCTCTACCACCTCTCTCTCTACCCCTTTCTCTCTCTCTACCTTTCTCTCTCTTGCACTTTCTCTCTCTCTACCACTTTCTCTCTCTCTACCTCTCTCTCTCTTGCACGTTCTCTCTTTCTACCTCTACCTCTACCTCTCTCTCTCTTGCACTTTCTCTCTTTCTACCTCTACCTCTACCTCTCTCTCTCTTGCACTTTCTCTCTTTCTACCTCTACCTCTACCTCTCTCTCTCTTGCACTTTCTCTCTTTCTACCTCTACCTCTACCTCTCTCTCTCTTGCACTTTCTCTCTTTCTACCTCTCTCTGTCTCTCTCCTCTCTCTCTCTCTCTCTCTCTCTCTACTTCTCTCTCTACCTCTTCTCTCCATCTACATCATGCTCTCTCCTGTTTCTCCCCTCCTCTATCTCCTTAACTACCTTCTCCTCTCCCCTACTTTACCCTTTCTCCTCATCTCTACCATCTCTCCCTTCCCTCCTAACTCCCATCTCCTTCCCCCCTCTTATCCCTACATTCTTTACTCTCCCACTACATCCCCTCCCTTCTCACCCTTCCCTCCTAACTCCCATCTCCTTCCCCCCTCTTATCCCTACATTCTTTACTCTCCCACTACATCCCCTCCCTTCTCTCCCTTCCCTCCTAACTCCCATCTCCTTCCCCCCTCTTATCCCTACATTCTTTACTCTCCCACTACATCCCCTCCCTTCTCTCCCTTCCCTCCTAACTCCCATCTCCTTCCCCCCTCTTATCCCTACATTCTTTACTCTCCCACTACATCCCCTCCCTTCTCACCCTTCCCTCCTCTCCAACTCCCCCAGCTAAACATTACCCGATCCTCCCATGGGTAGAGCAGGGGAAACGTGATGTGGACGAAAGGGGAGAATTCAACACAACAACAGATGTTTCCGTAGCACAACAACCTGGGGAGGATTTGTGGGTAATATTCAAGGGGTGGAGAGGGACACCAGTGGTGGTAATTTATTTATCTAGCTACGTAAAGAACCAGTCAAAAGTTTGGACACTCCAACTCATTTAAGGATATTTCTTTATTTTTAATATTTTTTACATTGTAGAATAATAGTGAATACATCAAAACTATGAAATAACACATATGGAATCATGATGGAACCAAAAATCTATTATACATTTGAGATTCTTCAAAGTAGCCACCCTTTGCCTTGATGACAGCTTTGCACACTCTTGGCATTCTCTCAACCAGCTTCATGTGACGGAATTTGAATTAGCAGGTGTTAAAAAAGTATTTCTGGAATTTCTTTCCTTCTTAATGCGTTTGAGCCAATCATTTGTGTTGTGACAAAGTAGGGGGGTAAACAGAAGATAGCCCTATTTGGTAAAATACCAAGTCCATATTATGGCAAGAACAACAAGCAAAGAGAAACACCAGTCCATCTTTACTTTAAGACATGAAGGTCAGTCAATACAGAACATTTCAAGACCTTTAAAAATTTCTTCAAGTGCAGTTTTAAAAACCATCAAGCGCAATGATTAAACTGGCTCTCATGAGGACCGCCAAAGGAAAGGAAGACCAAAAAGTGATCTCGGCTGCAGAGGATAAGTTCATTTGAGTTACCAGTCTAAAATAATTGCAGCCCAAATAAATTCTTCACAGAGTTCAAGTAAGATACACATCTCAACACCCACCTTTCAAAGGAGACTACATGAATCAGGCCTTCATGGTTACATTTCTGCAAAGAAAGCACTACTAAAGGACACCAATAAGAAGAAGAGACTTGCTCGGGCCAAGAAACACGAGCAGTGGACATTAGACCGGTGGAAAACTGTCCATTGGTCTGATGAGTCCAAATGTGAGATTTTTGGTTTGATCCGCCGTGTCTTTGTGAGACACAGTGTAAGTGAATGGATGATCTCTGCATGTGTGGTTCCCACCATGAAGCATGGAGGAGGAGGTGTGATGGTGTGGGGGTGCTTTGCTGGTGACACTGTCAGTGATTTATTTAGAATTCAAGGCACACTCTACCAGGATGGCTACCACAGCATTCTGCAGCGACACGCCATCCCATCTGGTCATCTGATAATGACCCAACACACCTCTAGGCTGTGTAAGGGCTATTTGGCCAAGAAGGAGAGTTTTGGAGTGCTGCATCAGATGACCTAGCCTCCACAATCACCCGACCTCAACCAAATTGAGATGGTTTGGGATGAGATGGACCGCAGAGTGAAGGAAAAGCAGCCAACATGTGCTGAGCATATGTGAAAACACTTTCAAGACTTGAAAATTCATTCCAGGTGAAGCTGGTTGAGAGAATGCCAAGAGTGTGCAAAGCTGTCATCAAGACAAATGGTGGCTACTTTGAAGAATCTAAAATCTAAAACATATTTTGATTTGTTTAACACCTTTTATGATTACTACTGTACATGATTCCATGTGTGTTATTTCATAGTTTTGATGTCTTCACTATTATTCTACACTGTAGAAAATGGTAAAATAAATAAAAACATTTGAGTGAGTAGGCGTGTCCAAACTTTTGACTGGAACTGTATGTATTAATTTGAGCCAGTTTGCTGCAGCAGGAAAATAAGCCTGCAGCAACAGGACATGTTAATTATTATGAACATTACAATTATTAATGGACATTTTCCATCAGGGAAACTTACAAACTTCAGAAGTGTTTTTCAAATTCAAATACACTACAAGTTTTACATTTCGCGCTGCAACATCTGTAAAGTCATGACTGACGTGTGTGGTTAGATATGTCCGTCAGGGATTCTCACTGTTTCTAGTTGTGCTGTACCATACTGTACTGCCATTTGGATAGCACAATAATCAAATCACATTGGATTCATTCAGTAAGAAAATGCACCATACATCTACACACAAACAAACATATACATTCATGAATTCAATTAATATAAAATAGTATAATACATCTCTAAAATATGAACATTATTATTGAGTTGGTCTGTTATTTTCCAACTCCTATACTAACTCTTCTATATCCCACCACGTCTCTACTGCTACAATTAAGCTGAGAGCAATGTTTTAACTCAAGTAGAAATAACCGTTACAGTAAAGGCCAAAACTGTTCTGTGTATGGAACACATATGAGATGTCTCAGCAGATCTTAATGTTTCTCAATAGGTCTTAGTGGATCTCAGTAGACCTTAGTGCATCTCACTAGACCTTAGTAGATCTCAGTATGCCTTAGTGGATCTCACTAGACCTTAGTGGATCTTAGTAGACCTTAGCAGATCTCAGTATGCCTTAGTGGATCTCACTAGACCTTAGTAGATCTCAGTATGCCTTAGTGGATCTCAGTAGACCGTACCAGATTTCAGTAGACCTTAGTAGATCTCAGTAGACCTTAGTGCATCTCAGTAGACCTTAGTAGATCTCAGTATGCCATCGTGGATCTCAGTAGACCTTAGTGGATCTCAGTAGGTCTTAGCGGATCTCAGTAGTTCTTAGTGGATCTCAGTAGACCTTAGTTGCTCCCAGTAGACCTTAGTGGACTTCAATAGACCTCAGTGGATCTCAGTAGACCTTAGTGCATCTCAGTAGACCTTAGTGCATCTCACTAGACCTTAGTGCATCTCACTAGACCTTAGTGTATCTCACTAGACCTTAGTAGATCCCAGTATGCCTTAGTGGATCTCACTAGACCTTAGTGGATCTTAGTAGACCTTAGTAGATCTCAGTATGCCTTAGTGCATCTCAGTAGACCTTAGTGGATCTCAGTATGCCATAGTGGATCTCAGTAGACCTTAGTGGATCTCAGTAGACCTTAGTGCATCTCAGTAGACCTTAGTGGATCTCAGTAGGCTTTAACATTGCAGGGACCTTGTATTGCCTGTTGAATTCAAACACAACCATTAGTGGTTAGTGGAGTTGACCGATGTGCTTCAGCTGACCTGGGACTGATTAGAGTGCTTACATTCTCTATTATTACCGTATATGTATTTAAGAAGTGTTTTGGTGATACATGTGTTTTTATTTCATACAATCAACTTAGAGGTATCTAAACCTTTATAGTTGATGCTGAAAATGCATTTCATGACTATATTGTAATATGAATGTTTATTATGTGTGTTCTGTTGTTTGGCTTGGGTACAAACAAGACTGGACACATTTACTGACCATTATAACAAAGTCTCTGAAAACTCCATGACAGTTATGTTGAAAACAAAACAAAGGATTTGCCTAATTCTGGGACTTGGCGGCCATTGTTTCCGTCCCTGTTGCATTATGAAACTGTTCTCTGGACGCAAGATGAGAAGTCTGATCTCTTCTAAGAACTTGGTCTCACCAGGAGGATGCAGCCATTTATCTGTCTCTCCTCTGATGGGCTGTTTTAAAAAAATCTCTTTCATTACCTGTGTCTGTTTTATCCTGTCTCTCAGCGCCATCTGTTTCTCTGCGCTCCTTGGCACCTCCGAATGTGTCCAACAACATGACCTAATATACGATGGATGAGAATGTAGCAGGGGCCAAGATAATGCTACAATAGAGCCTGCACACTCAGCTGTTCCAACACAGAGCTTTATGTTGTCTGAAATGCAGGAAAGCGTGGGATATTGTTTTGGGACTGTTTCGGAGGAGATGGAGACAAGAGAAATGATTGTTCACAGATCAAATAAAAAATAGCTGCCAACGCTCTCTCTCATCCTCTCTCTTTCTCTCTCTCTCTCTCTCTGTGTTTAATTTAATTCCATGAACATCCTGCTCATCACACCTCAGTGGTTCTTCAGCATAGATGACGTCTCAGTGGTTATACAGTATAGATGACGTCTCAGTGGTTATACAGTATAGATGACATCTCAGTGGTTATACAGTATAGATGACATCTCAGTGGTTATACAGTATAGATGACGTCTCAGTGGTTATACAGTATAGATGACATCTCAGTGGTTATACAGTATAGATGACATCTCAGTGGTTACACAGTATAGATGACGTCTCAGTGGTTATAGAGTATAGATGACATCTCAGTGGTTATACAGTATAGATGACATCTCAGTGGTTATAGAGTATAGATGACATCTCAGTGGTTATACAGTATAGTTGACATCTCAGTGGTTACACAGTATAGATGACGTCTCAGTGGTTATACAGTATAGATGACATCTCAGTGGTTATACAGTATAGATGACGTCTCAGTGGTTATACAGTATAGATGACATCTCAGTGGTTATACAGTATAGATGACATCTCAGTGGTTATACAGTATAGATGACGTCTCAGTGGTTATACAGTATAGATGACGTCTCAGTGGTATGTACGGTGTGGAAGAGGCCGTGGGTCAGTAGAACCCGTTCACCTCAAAGTTACCTGACTTTGGGGTGGCCAACAATAACAGTACAGGACCTCAGGTGTGGAGTGTGGGTGGGAGTTTTGGCTTGCCCTACGAAGGGAGAACGCCCACACTGTGTGTTGAATCATGATGCTGCCAGAGTTTTAAACATTCTGTGACCCTCTGAACAATGCACTATGATTATCATTTATTTTTTTGTAATGATCAACTGACTCAATGAAAAAACTTGATATGATAACCTTACAGAATTATACAATCCTTCTACTATTTTGTGTACTGTAATGTAGACCTTTGAAAACATGCAGAATGTACCTGCACATAGAAACCCTTACACCTCGTAGTCTCGGCAGTGCCAGATCTGGACATCTGGGACCATTGAGAAGGAAGTGCCAAGTGAACACCCAGCCAGGCAGGTGGGACTGATTCGGACAAATGGGACATATTCTTTGACTTGTCCAATAGCTAAAAATACTTGTCAGAAAGTGAAATATCTGTAATATAAAAAAAATGAATACTATTGACAGATGCTATATGATCATTATTGTAATCTTAGTAACATTGGACAACCTCTGACCCCCTAACAATATGGAAACTTCACTGAGTGTACAAAACATTAGTAATGCTGGCCCATGTTGACTCCAATGCTTCCCACTGTTGTTAAAACTTGACTGGATGTCTTTTGGGAGATGGACCATTCTTGATTCACATGGGAAACTGTTGTTATGACTGTCCACAAGAATCCAAATAGGTCAGGTTCTGCAATGAATAACTTCACTCAGACCCCATCTCAGCCGCGGAAGGAATGTCCTTTGTTTCAAGAGTCTTTTTCCCACCAAACTCTAACACATTCAAAAGCAACTACTGGAACAATATTTCTAACATAGAATGGGGGTAATGGTCAGAAGCAATCTATAGAACACAAATGTCATGTTTGTTATTTTGTGATGTCATTTCAACTGTTATGAAGGAAATACTGTAACTTAGAAAGTGTAACCACTACACCGATGAAGAGTCCATCCTATGTGTTGTGCATGTAATATGAAAAATGATTAATGTGATTTTGTTAAGGGAAGAATGTGATTTGAAAACTACAAGAGATAATTGATTTACATAACCACCGGCTCTGAGTGAGGTCAGAGAACTTTGTCGCCTGACGGAACAGCCCCTTTCAAACAAACTGTATAAATTGATGGGTTAATATTTGAAAATTATTTGATCCCCTGTATGTTTGCCTACTGACAAAGAAATGATCAGTCTATAATTTTAATGGTAGGTTTATTTGAACAGCGAGAGACAGAATAACAACAACAAAAAATCCAGAAAAACGCATGTCAAAAATGTTATAAATTGATTTGCATTTTAATGAGTTGAGTTACTATTTAATTGGCTAGTAAATAAACAATTTAACCAATTTATGTAGTACTGAATCATAAGTAAGGCTCAGATTTTTGCAGATGCAGGAGGTTACGACTGTTCAGAATGATGATATGATACGAGGATATGATTAATAAGTTTACTTTTTATAGATGTTTTATAGATGTGATAGGTAAAGACCTGTTCGAGTTTAATTCAGGATATGATAACTCTTTAAAGAACCTCTCTCATGGTGCCCCAGAGTTTAATGAGTTAATTGTTACATGATTCATTTAATAACAGTTAGTAAAAATTAAACATAGTTAGTTGATTAGGTAAATAACAGTCTTCAGATTCATGTTAAAGTCATGACACTGTTGAGTGTGAAAAACCATGCAGCGTTGCAGTTCTTGACACACTGAAACTGGTGTGCCTGGTACCTACTACCATACCTCATTAAAATCAACTTAAATATGTTGTCTTGCCCATTCACCCCCTGAATGGCACACATACACAATCCATATCTCAATTGTCTGAAGTCTTAAAAATAATTTTTAATCTTCATCTTCACTGATTGAAGTGGATTTAATAAGTTAAATCAATAAGGGATCATAGCTTTCGCCTGGATTTACCTGGACAGTCTATGTCATGGAAAGAGCAGGTGTCCCTACTGTTTTGTACACTCAGTGCATAACAAACTGAATCTGCATACAACACAATAAAGTACATCAGCGACATCAGTGAATTCATTGACATTTTCCCCTGTGCGGCAGAATTGATTAATTACCATTTAATACTGGATAGATTAATAACCTTGCCAACCTATTCCAGGCTAATTAAAGCTGTTTGACATCTGTTTACCTCACAATTGTGACATGCATAGATACATGTCTAAAACAAAGAGATCAAAATGTCCCCAAACATTTTCTGCATCACCCCAAATTGACAATAGACTACGCATGGGACACCATTTGGAAAAATGATATTCCCTTAACACTGGCTATGTGTTCCACGGGAGGTTGGTGGCATCTTAATTGGGGAGGACGTGCTCGTGGTAATGGCTGGAGCGGAATTGGTGGAATGGTATCAGATACAACCTTTAATGTCAATTAACATACTTTTAAACTATGAGAATTTGCTCCACAAGAGGCTGCTGATGACTAATGGAATGGCATTAACTATATGGAAACCACGGAAACCATGTGTATAGTTGATGCCATTCCATTAGTTGTCCTCCCATCAGCAGCCTCTTGTGGAGCAAATTCTCATAGTTTAAAAGTACGTTAATTGACATGAAAGGTTGTATTCTCAAATCACTTAATTTGTTTGAAACAATGACCCCAGGCCCCATTTAAATTTCAATCCCAAGTTTAGCCTGTCGAGTTTAGCCTGTCGAGTTTAGCCTGTCGAGTTTAGCCTGTCGAATTTAGCCTGTCGAATTTAGCCTACGCTAAATCAAGGCTGTACCACAGCGGGCCGTGATTGGGAGTCCCATAGGGCGAAGCACAATTGGCCCAGCATCGTCCGGATTTGGCAGGTATAGGCCATCATTGTAAATAAGAATTTGTTCTTAACTGACTTGCCTAGTTAAAGATAGGTTATTTATTTAAGTAAGTAAGAAAATAAACCCATACAATTCTAGAGTAAAATATGTAGGCCGACCACTATCTGTCACATTTGGTTACTCTAGTCTAGAAGTTAGTCGTAGTTTTGCGAGCAAATGCTAACTACCTTTAACACAATATTGCTAGCTGGCAATTGTGCGAACACTAGTTTAACAACTACCGAACTTAGCTGTATAGCTAGTCAGCCGGTGAAGCTGTCAGTTGGTAATGGGTGGTTAAACCTAACATTAGCTAGAACAGTTCGCCATAACTATTTTGATTAACTTACACATTTGCTGAGCGGTCCATGACATCCCCCTCTGTGCCATTTTGAACCTATGATCTTTCTTGGACTCCTGAGTGGCGCAGCAATCTAAGGCACGGCATCTCAGTGGTAGAGGTGTCACTAAGGACCCTGGTTTGATTCCAGGCTGTATCAAAACCGGCCGTGATTGGGAGTCCCACAGGACTGCACACAATTGGCACAGTGTAGTCTGGGTTAAGGTTTGGCTGGGGTAGGCCATCATCGTAAATAACAATTTGTTCTTAACTGACTTGCCAAGTTGAATAAAATTTGAAGAAAGGTGAAATTAAAAAAAATGTTATCATTTTCTCCTCATTAACAACCCATTACCAACTGACAGGGGCGGCAGGGTAGCCTAGTGGTTAGAGCGTTGGACTAGCAACCGGAAGGTTGCAAGTTCGAATCCCTGAGCTGACAAGGTACATATCTGTCGTTCTGCCCCTGAACAGGCAGTTTACCCACTGTTCCTTGGCCGTCATTGAAAATAAGAATTTGTTCTTAACTGACTTGCCTAGTAAAATAATAAATAAATATGCTGCCTTTTGAGCAGCTGGTTCAAGGCTGGGTGATAGTGGTGGACGTATGCAGCACTTTCCTGGTGCCTGGCCAGCTTGTAGAAACATATTTTATTAGACAGCTATCTCCCGCTCTCCATCTCCCAGAGATAACACTGACAAGAGAGTAGGCTACATACATTTGAAAACTGAGGTAAAACCGTGGGCACACACAGACAGGACAAGTGATGAAAGAGAGACTTGTTCAGACCTCAGTGCTTCAGACGAGTCACTCCAAACTCTCAGCTCAGTTCATGTCAGCTACTTGCAGCACACTGATAAATACACAAGTGTCTCTGTGCAGAGATTGGGAGTTGACAAACGAAACACATCACATCTCTAGGACACTGTGGTGGAGGTGATAGTGGTGGAGGTGATATTGGTGGAGGTGGTGTTGGTGGAGATGGTGGTGGAGGGGATGGTGGAGGTGGTGGTGGAGGAGATGGTGGAGGTGGTGTTGGCGGAGGTGGTGGTGGAGGTGGTGGTGGAGATGGTGGTGGTGGTGGTGGTGATGGTGGTGGAGATGGTGATGGTGGTTGTGGTGGTGGTGGTGTTGGTGGTGTTGGTGGAGGTGGTGGTGGCGGTGTTGGTGGAAGTGGTGGAGGAGGTGGTTGTGGAGGTGGTGGTGGAGGTGGTGGAAGTGGTGGAGGAGGTGGTTGTGGAGGTGGTGGAGGAGATGGTGGTGATGGTGGTGGAGGTGGTGATGGTTGTTGTGGTGGTGGTGGGGGTGGTGGTGGTGGAGGTAGTGGAGATGGTGGTGGTGGAGGTGGTGGTGGAAGTGGAGGAGGAGGTAGTGGTGATGGTGATGGTAGTGGAGCAGGTAGTGGAGATGGTGGTGGTGGAGGTGGTTGTGGAGGTGGGGATGGTAGTGGAGGAGGTAGTGGAGATGGTGGTGGTGGAGGTGGTGGTGGAGGTGGTGGTGGAGGTGGTGGTGATGGTGGTGGAGGTGGTGATGGTTGTTGTGGTGGTGGTGGAGGTGGTGGTGGTGGAGGTAGTGGAGATGGTGGTGGTGGAGGTGGTGGTGGAAGTGGTGGAGGAGGTGGTGGAGGAGGAGGTAGTGGTGATGGTGGAGGTGGTGATGGTAGTGGAGGAGGTAGTGGAGATGTTGAAGAGAGCTATGTTGTTTTGTGTCTCACTCACTCTGCACCCTCAACCTCATTTTGTTTGTTTGCACAAGGAAAAGAAAGAGAGAAAGTGTTAGACAGAGTGAGTGAGTGAGTGAGTGAGTGAGTGAGTGAGTGAGTTGTTGCAGTAGTTTAAGCATTCATTTGTCTGTGTGGTGAATACTATGCTTTGTTCTGCTGTCTGTGTTAATACAGGGATAATATAATTGAGTTTTACACATTGCCTGTGAGAGGAGATCATTACGTAAGCGTTATCACGCAATTGTTGTGACAAGCTCTGTAAACACCCTATGCCAGGCTTTCAACAGGAAATGAAAACAGAGGTTTTTCAAACATTTCAAGGAAACAATTATACTGTAAAAAAAATGTGACACACTCCAAAGATTGGATATGCTTCTTTATTTAACAAATTCTGCAATGAAGGAGCTGGTCAGGGTTCCATCCAGAGGCTAGCTAGTCAGGGTTCCATCCAGTAGCTAGCTGGTCAGGGTTCCATCCAGTAGCTAGCTGGTCAGGGTTCCATCCAGTAGCTAGCTGGTCAGGGTTCCATCCAGTAGCTAGCTGGTCAGGGTTCCATCCAGTAGCTAGCTGGTCAGTGTTCCATCCAGTAGCTAGCTGGTCAGGGTTCCATCCAGTAGCTAGCTGGTCAGGGTTCCATCCAGTAGCTAGCTGGTCAGGGTTCCATCCAGAGGCTAGCTAGTCAGGGTTCCATCCAGTAGCTAGCTGGTCAGGGTTCCATCCAGTAGCTAGCTGGTCAGGGTTCCATCCAGTAGCTAGCTGGTCAGGGTTCCATCCAGTAGCTAGCTGGTCAGGGTTCCATCCAGTAGCTAGCTGGTCAGGGTTCCATCCAGTAACTATCTGGTCAGGGTTCCATCCAGTAGCTAGCTGGTCAGGGTTCCATCCAGTAGCTAGCTGGTCAGGGTTCCATCCAGTAGCTAGATGGCCAGGGTCCCATCCAGTAACTAGCTGGTCAGGGTTCCATCCAGTAACTAGCTGGTCATGGTTCCATCCAGTAGCTAGCTGGTCGGTGTTCCATCCAGTAACTAGCTGGTCAGTGTTCCATCCAGTAACTAGCTGGTCAGTGTTCCATCCAGTATCTATCTGGTCAGGGTTCCATCCAGTAACTAGCTGGTCAGTGTTCCATCCAGTAACTAGCTGGTCAGTGTTCCATCCAGTAACTAGCTGGTCAGGGTTCCATCCAGTAACTAGCTGGTCAGGGTTCCATCCAGTATCTAGCTGGTCAAGAATCAGTGTAGTTCTGTGTAGTGTTTGTAGAGCACCAAGTCAAACACAATCGGTGAAGTAACATGTATTGTAGTTGGTCAAATCACACGATGCATCTCAGTGAGCTACTCTTCTTTCTTTCCTTTTTCAACCAGTACCATGTTTAGTGACCTGGCAACATGCCGTGTTTTGTCAGGGGCTTCAGTCTCAGGAAGCTTTGCTGAAAGAAAGATCAGAAAAGCAGCTAGTAGAGAGAAGTGGACAGCTTGTGGCCCGTGGCGTTGCTTTAATCAGTGCCTCACGCAGTCGCAGTCACTCACTAAACACTTTGGATTTACTCAGACAATACAGAACACCGACCGGGTTAGCTCTGATTATGACCTGTGTGTCTTACTAAGGAGGGCATTGACTAACACAGCCCAACAAAACACATGTTGTTTCGGGAGAGTAAGACTGGTAGGCTGGGAGGTAGCTAACATGGGATGTTTTCTCCTGTCATGGCTGGGACAGAAACATGGTGAGAAACTATACAGCTGCAAGACATGGCGTTGAAGTCACTGGTCACTGGTCACTGGTGCTGTTGTGCACTTTGCAGCCCTTGGACTAGGTTTGTTGAAAGGTTCAAAGGTTTTATTCAAAAATCACAATATTTTAAATCGTATATTTTTTTAAATGTATATTTAATGTTTGGTGTGTTCTTAGACTATCCTGAAGAGGCAATTATGAAGATCTTTGGCTTCCTTCTGAACTCCTGTTTCCTTCCTGTCATTATTGTTGTTGTTGTTTACTGTACACAAAGCAGTTTATTCTCCGATTGTCAACTACCAATCTTTTGAATATTCTGCACCCAACTGCCTCTGCTGCTATGGCAACTAATGAATCCAAATAATTTTGTATAAAGTTTACCTTACTCTCATACGTGACATGAACACTGAGAAATATACGATGATGTGCTGATCCCCCATCCCGAATGCACAGGGGGCAACAAGGTAATGGATTCTTTCTAAACAGATAGTCCTGTTAATGCTTGTTTAGGAAGCCTTCCTCAGTAATTAACAAGTAACAACCCCCTGCCATCGAAATACCTGATTCAATTTGCAATAAGACAACACACGTCGGCAAAGTTTTTAATTGTGCCCATGGCGATAACTTACTGTTTGAAATCGCATTCCAAGCGTCGGGGCGATATTCCCCCAAGGTGTGATTTTTGTGAAAATCGTACCGCCGCAAGCTAATTCGGATACACACATTGGTGGTGAGGTGAGCAACAACGCACATTACCCAGCATAACGGTGTTCCTTACGGTCCTGGGGAGGAACAGAAGGAGAGTTAATATGTTCGCCAATTATTTCCACTTCGTGCCTTTATTGCCTCCGGTGGGAAGGAGGGATGGAAGGAGGAAATGGAGAGGTAGGAGGTGGAGTCCCGCCCAATCCCTTCAATCCCTTCCTCTTTCCCTCCATTGTTAAACAGTTGGGTTGTGTGGAGGCTGCCTACAGAATGCCGACACATACAGAAAAAAATGAGATTCCGTAAGGACATTCATATCTACATTAGAGGAAATGTACAACTGGTTGGATACGATTGGAAAGGTGACATGTTTTTCATGTTTCTCCTGTGTTCAGATTCAAATGGCCGGGCACAGAATGAAATAAACATGTTGTTTATCTCTAAGTCCCCTCCATGTCAACTCTGCTATATCTTCGTCAGAGAGACAAACATGGCGGATGGCGCTAGCTGGTACTGGATGACTCAGCTGTCTGTTCCACATTTTGACTGTTTGGAATTTAAGATTATTATAGGGAACTTCATGTTCTGTTCCTCTCTGGGTACTTGGGCACATGGCCAGGCTGTACACAGAGTTGACACACACACAGATTGAACCTGGCTGTCATGCGTTAGTCACTCATAATCATTCAGCTTTCCTCTTTGTGGTTCACTTATTCACTTCCCCTTTATAAGGTAGGACTTTGCTTTTAAATGAGAAGCATATATGTAGTGCCTGTAAAGCCTTTATGAAGGGCCCATAAAACCATAAAACCTATATAACAGCGTCTGTCTAATTAGCGTCATAAAGAAAATCCCCATTAAAATCTGTCGGTTTAAGATGTAGATATCTGTTTAGCATGGACTGTGTCTCAATGCACCGCATCTGCCGATGTCGGCCTGCTGCATCTGCCGATGTCGGCCTGCTGCATCTGCCGATGTCGGTCTGCTGCATCTGCCGATGTCGGTCTGCTGCATCTGCCGATGTCGGCCTGCTGCATCTGCCGATGTCGGTCTGCTGTATCTGCCGATGTCGGTCTGCTGTATCTGCCGATGTCGGTCTGCTGCATCTGCCAATGTCGGCCTGCTGCATCTGCCGATGTCGGTCTGCTGCATCTGCCGATGTCGGTCTGCTGCATCTGCCGATGTCGGTCTGCTGCATCTGCCGATGTCGGTCTGCTGCATCTGCCGATGTCGGTCTGCTGCATCTGCCGATGTCGGTCTGCTGTATCTGCCGATGTCGGTCTGCTGCATCTGCCAATGTCGGCCTGCTGCATCTGCCGATGTCGGTCTGCTGCATCTGCCGATGTCGGTCTGCTGTATCTGCCGATGTCGGTCTGCTGCATCTGCCGATGTCGGTCTGCTGCATCTGCCGATGTCGGTCTGCTGCATCTGCCGATGTCGGTCTGCTGCATCTGCCGATGTCGGTCTGCTGCATCTGCCGATGTCGGTCTGCTGCATCTGCCGATGTCGGTCTGCTGCATCTGCCGATCTTGGCCTGCTGCATCTGCCGATGTCGGTCTGCTGCATCTCTGCATCTGCCGATGTCGGTCTGCTGCATCTGCCGATCTCGGCCTGCTGCATCTGCCGATGTCGGTGTGCTGCATCTGCCGATCTTGGCCTGCTGCATCTGCCGATGTCGGTCTGCTGCATCTCTGCATCTGCCGATGTCGGTCTGCTGCATCTGCCGATCTCGGCCTGCTGCATCTGCCGATGTCGGTCTGCTGCATCTGCCGATCTCGGCCTTCTGCATCTGCCAATGTCGGCCTGCTGCATCTGCTGATGTCGGCCTTCTGCATCTGCCGATGTCGGTCTGCTGCATCTGCCGATCTCTGCCTGCTGCATCTGCCGATGTCGGCCTGCTGCATCTGCTGATGTCGGCCTTCTGGGTCTGCTGATGTCGGCCTTCTGGGTCTGCCGATGTCGGCCTTCTGGGTCTGCCGATGTCGGCCTTCTGCTTCTGCTGATGGAAGGTGGCAGAGCTAGAGCAGTGTTTGTCAGCCAGGGAGACATCCTGAATATGAATATTTTCACAAAAACGTCTGTATGAACGGTTTGGGTTACAAACCATCGAAAGCTGAGACTCTCACGTACATGTTGTTTGTTTTTCTCTTCGATGCAAGACTCACATGACCCGTCTGGTTCTTTAACCCGGTACCAGTTTAAAACACGAATGGAAGTACTTTACAGCCAATACGAGAAAAAATATGATTACATACACTTAGGTTGAAGTCATTAAACTTGTTTTTCACCCACTCCACAAATTTCTTGTTCACAAACTATAGTTTTGGCAAGTCGGTTAGGATATCTACTTTGTGCATGACACAAGTCATTTTTCCAACAATTGTTTGCAGACAGATTATTTCACTTATAATTCACTGTATCACAATTCCAGTGGGTCAGAAGTTGCCTGTGCCTTTCAACAGCTTGGAAAATTCCAGAAAATTATGTCATGGCTTTAGAAGCTTCTGATTGACATCCTTTGAGTCAATTGGAGGTGTACTTGTGGATGTATTTCAAGGCCTACCTTCAAACTCAGTGCCTCTTTGCTTGACATCATGGGAAAATCAAAAGAAATCAGCCAAGACCTCAGAAAAAAATGTAGACCTCCACAAGTCTGTTTCATCATTGGGAGCAATTTCCAAACGCCTGAAGGTACCACGTTCAACTGTACAAACAATAGTACGTAATTATAACCACCGTGCCACCACGCAGCCGTCATACCGCTCAGGAGGGGGACATATTCTGTCTCCTAGAGATACTTTGGTATGAGAAGTGCAAATCAATCCCAGAATAACAGCAAAGGACCTTGAAGATTCTGGAGGAAACAGGTACAAAAGTATCTATATCCACAGTAAAACGAGTCCTATATCGACATAACCTGAAAGGCCGCTCAGCAAGGAAGAAGCCACTGCTCCAAATCCGCCATAAAAAAGCCAGACTACGGTTTGCAACTGTACATAGGGACAAAGATCATACTTTTTTGAGAAATATCCTCTGGTCTGATGAAACAAAAATAGAACTGTTAGGCCATAATGACCATCGTTATGTTTGAAGGAAAAAATGGGGAGGCTTGCAAGCTGAAGAATATCATCCCAACCGTGAAGCACGGGGTTGACAGCATCATGTTGTGGGGGTGCTTTGCTACAGGAGGGACTGGTGCACTTAACAAAATAGAATGCATCATGAGGCAGGAAAATGATGTGGATATATTGAAGCAACATCTCAAGAAACCAGTCAGGAAGTTAAAGCTTGGTCACAGAAAGTTAAAGCTTGGTCACAGAAAGCCCTGACCTCAATCCCATAGAAAATGTGTGAGTAGAACTGAAAAGGCATGTGCGAGCAAGGAGGCCAACAAACCTGACTCAATTACACCAGCTCTGTCAGGAGGAATGGGCCAAAATTCACCCAACTTATTGTGGGAAGCTTGTGGAAGGCTTCCTGAAACATTTGACCCAAGTTAAACAATTTAAAGGCAATGCTACCAAATACTAATTGAGTGCATGTTAACTTCTGACCCACTGGGAATGTGATGAATGAAATATAAGCTGAAATAAATCATTCTCTCTATTATTATTCTGACATTTCACATTTTTAAAATAAAGTGGTGATCCTGACTGACCTAAGACAGGGGCTTTTTTACTAGGATTAAATGTCAGGAATTGTGAAAACTGAGTTTAAATATGTTTGGCTAAAGTGTATGTAAACTTCCGACTTCAACTGTGTATAGTTTCCTCTCAGACTTAAAAACATACTTCCTTTTGATTCATTTTTGGACTGTTTCACAATATTTGGAAACGTTTTTCACTTAGTTTCTATAGGCTAACAGCATTAAGGCCAAATTCAATGTTTCTTCAAATAATTGATTTAAATATATTTTTTTATACCTAAAGGAGTTCTAAAATTTGAAATAGCAAAATTATTCTTGGTATGACCATCATCAAACGAGCCCATATGTTATCTGAGTAGAAACCCAGCCCGGGCCCTTAGTCCTTAGACCCCATTTGCAAGAGGTGTCTCCAGTCCTGGAATATAACCAATCTAAGCAAGCTATTTCAAATCCAATTGTTGTGAAAATGGAGCCAGCGAGCTGCAGGCATTGTGAGGGACTTTGGCCCACACAAACCAATTAGGCAAGTTTCCAAAGCAATACTCCACAATGTAGCCCAGAGGACGGCAGCCCAACAAGTCTTTGATTTCCCTGAATGTGATTGTAATTTTATATTCCCTGGAAAAGCAAGATGGCTGCCATGGGTTGGTTGGTTGGTGTTGTGAGTGTGTCTGTGAGATCTGAGGAAGATTAGGGTTAGATTAACACGGGCACACTGTTCTGACAGTATGTGCAGTATGTATGCATTCCCGGGTAGACCTGGAATAGAGCAATATCAAATACAGGCGGCTATCTTTATCTCTATCTAAACACACACACTTAACGGTGTGCATTAGATCAGTGATCCCCTCTCTACCCCTGACATTAGACTGTAATCCCGGAATCTGGGATCAAGGATTAGTGCTGCGACTGAGATAGCAGCCTGTGGCCTTTACAGAGACTAAATGCTACTGAGCCCTCAGTCCCCCCCCCACAATACAATACAAGAGACCCCATAATGAGAGTCAGGAGACTTGGACTGGTCCGTTTATATGGGAAGAAGGGTGTTGATGTTTGTTGTGCTGTTAACTCGTGGAGATGAGCTCTGAATCTCTGATTAACTTTTAGACTGTACTATTACAACGCAGACTAACCGTTAAAACAATTCACACCCCGAGATATTTCATCATATATTATATTTTCTCATTACTGTAATGTTGTTGCCACACAGAACAGCGTATATTCACATTGAGAGAAGTCAAGACAACTATTCGGTGTGTTATCCGTATCACAACTAGATCTACCACATTACCCCCCTATTATAGCAATCTGTGAGCCCCCTATTGTAGCAATCTGTGAGCCCCTATTATAGCAATCTGTGAGCCCCCTATTGTAGCAATCTGTGAGCCCCTATTATAGCAATCTGTGAGCCCCCTATTATAGCAATCTGTGAGCCCCCTATTGTAGCAATCTGTGAGGCCTCTATTGTAGCAATATGTGAGCCCCTTTTGTAGCAATCTGTGAGCCCCCTATTGTAGCAATCTGTGACCCCCTATTGTAGCTATCTGTGAGCCCCCTATTGTAGCAATCTGTGAGCCCCCTATTGTAGCTATCTGTGAGCCCCCTATTGTAGCAATATGTGAGCCCCTATTGTAGCAACATGTGAGCCCCCTATTATAGCAATCTGTGAGGCCTCTATTGTAGCAATCTGTGAGCCCCCTATTGTAGCAATATGTGAGCCCCTATTGTAGCAATCTGTGAGCCCCCTATTATAGCAATCTGTGAGCCCCTATTGTAGCAATATGTGAGCCCCTATTGTAGCAATCTGTGAGCCCCCTATTATAGCAATCTGTGAGCCCCCTATTGTAGCAATCTGTGAGGCCTCTATTGTAGCAATATGTGAGCCCCTTTTGTAGCAATTTGTGAGCCCCCTATTGTAGCTATCTGTGGGCCCCCTTTTGTCGCAATATGTGAGCCCCTATTGTAGCAATATGTGAGCCCCCTATTGTAGCAATCTGTGAGCCCCCTATTGTAGCAATCTGTGAGCCCCCTATTGTAGCAGTCTGTGAGCCCCATATTGTCGCAATCTGTGAGCCCCCTATTGTAGCAATCTGTGAGCCTTCTATTGTAGCAATCTGTGAGGCCTCTATTGTAGCAATTTGTGAGCCCCCTATTTTAGCAATCCATCTTCCTCCTCCAATTTAGATCATTTCAAACCCCGGCACCGTCCGTCAAACAGGATGCAGAAACACAGACACACCCCAAAGAAAAGGCAAGGAGGAGAGAAGAAAGACATCGATCATATTACTACAGATATCCTTCAGAATTATCTGGCACTTTCCAGCCTTGGTACTTGTCAGCAGGCAGGCAGGAGGTGTGCAGATACCAATATGGCTCTATAAGTAATCCATGACTTCCTGATGCTATTATCCAGCTGGGAAAGACAGCGTGATAACTCCACAGCCAGTGATAATCCTTAAGAGTCTCATATGAGTCGTGATAACTCCACAGCCAGTGATAATCCTTAAGAGTCTCATATGAGTCGTGATAACTCCACAGCCAGTGATAATCCTTACGAGTCTCATATGAGTCGTGATAACTCCACAGCAAGTGATAATACTTAAGAGTCTCATATGAGTAATGATAACTCCACAGCCAGTGATAATACATAAGAGTCTCGTATGAGTCATGATAACTCCACAGCCAGTGATAATCCTTAAGAGTCTCCTATGAGTCGTGATAACTCCTCAGCCAGTGATAATACTTAAGAGTCTCATATGAGTTGTGATAACTCCACAGCCAGTAATAATCCTTAAGAGTCTTATATGAGTAGTGATAACTCCACAGCCAGTGATAATCCTTAAGAGTCTCATATGAGTCGTGATAACTCCACAGCAAGTGATAATCCTTAAGAGTCTCATATGAGTAGTGATAACTCCACAGCCAGTGATAATCCTTAAGAGTCTCATATGAGTCGTGATAACTCCACAGCCAGTGATAATCCTTAAGAGTCTCCTATGAGTCGTGATAATCCTTAAGAGTCTCCTATGAGTCGTGATAACTCCACAGCCAGTGATAATACTTAAGAGTCTCATATGAGTTGTGATAACTCCACAGCCAGTAATAATCCTTAAGAGTCTTATATGAGTAGTGATAACTCCACAGCCAGTGATAATCCTTAAGAGTCTCATATGAGTCGTGATAACTCCACAGCAAGTGATAATCCTTAAGAGTCTCATATGAGTAGTGATAACTCCACAGCCAGTGATAATCCTTAAGAGTCTCATATGAGTCGTGATAACTCCACAGCCAGTGATAATCCTTAAGAGTCTCCTATGAGTCGTGATAATCCTTAAGAGTCTCCTCTGAGTCGTGATAACTCCACAGCCAGTGATAATACGTAAGAGTCTCATATGAGTCAGTGATAATCCTTAAGAGTCTCCTATGAGTCGTGATAACTCCACAGCCAGTGATAATCCTTAAGAGTCTCCTATGAGTCAGTGATAACTCCACAGCCAGTGATAATCCTTAAGAGTCTCATATGAGTCGTGATAACTCCACAGCCAGTGATAATACTTAAGAGTCTCATATGAGTCGTGATAACTCCACAGCCAGTAATAATCCTTAAGAGTCTTATATGAGTAGTGATAACTCCACAGCCAGTGATAATCCTTAAAAGTCTCCTATGAGTCGTGATAACTCCACAGCCAGTGATAATCCTTAAGAGTCTCATATGAGTCGTGATAACTCCACAGCCAGTGATAATACTTAAGAGTCTAATATGAGTCGTGATAACTCCACAGCCAGTAATAATCCTTAAGAGTCTTATATGAGTAGTGATAACTCCACAGCCAGTGATAATCCTTAAGAGTCTCATATGAGTCGTGATAACTCCACAGCCAGTGATAATCCTTAAGAGTCTCATATGAGTCGTGATAACTCCACAGCCAGTGATAATCCTTAAGAGTCTCCTATGAGTCGTGATAATCCTTAAGAGACTCCTATGAGTCGTGATAACTCCACAGCCAGTGGTAATACTTAAGAGTCTCATATGATTCAGTGATAATCCTTAAGAGTCTCCTATGAGTCGTGATAACTCCACAGCCAGTGATAATCCTTAAGAGTCTCGTATGAGTCAGTGATAACTCCACAGCCAGTGACAATACTTAAGAGTCTACTACGAGTCGTGATAACTCCACAGCCAGTGATAATACTTAAGAGTCTCATATGAGTCAGTGATAACTCCACAGCCAGTGATAATCCTTAAGAGTCTCATATGAGTTGTGATAACTCCACAGCCAGTGATAATACTTAAGAGTCTCCTATGAGTCGTGATAACTCCACAGCCAGTGATAATCCTTAAGAGTCTCCTATGAGTCGTGATAACTCCACAGCCATTGATAATCCTTAAGAGTCTCATATGAGTCATGATAACTCCACAGCCAGTGATAATACTTAAGAGTCTCCTATGAGTCAGTGATATCTCCACAGCCAGTGATAATACTTAAGAGTCTACTATGAGTCAGTGATATCTCCACAGCCAGTGATAATACTTAAGAGTCTCCTATGAGTCAGTGATATCTCCACAGCCAGTGATAATACTTAAGAGTCTCCTATGAGTCAGTGATATCTCCACAGCCAGTGATAATACTTAAGAGTCTCCTATGAGTCAGTGATATCTCCACATCCAGTGATAATACTTAAGAGTCTACTATGAGTCAGTGATAACTCCACAGCCAGTGATAATCCTTAAGAGTCTCATATGAGTCGTGATAACTCCACAGCCAGTGATAATACTTAAGAGTCTCCTATGAGTCAGTGATATCTCCACAGCCAGTGATAATACTTAAGAGTCTACTATGAGTCAGTGATAACTCCAAAGCCAGTGATAATCCTTAAGAGTCTCCTATGAGTCGTGATAACTCCACAGCCAGTGATAATCCTTAAGAGCCTCCTATGAGTCAGTGATAACTCCACAGCCAGTGATAATCCTTAAGAGTCTCATATGAGTTGTGATAACTCCACAGCCAGTGATAATACTTAAGAGTCTCATATGAGTCGTGATAACTCCACAGCCAGTGATAATCCTTAAGAGTCTCATATGAGTTGTGATAACTCCACAGCCAGTGATAATACTTAAGAGTCTCATATGAGTCGTGATAACTCCACAGCCAGTGATAATACTTAAGAGTCTCATATGAGTCGTGATAACTCCACAGCCTGTGATAATACTTAAGAGTCTACTATGAGTCGTGATAACTCCACAGCCAGTGATAATCCTTAAGAGTCTCATATGAGTTGTGATAACTCCACAGCCAGTGATAATACTTAAGAGTCTCATATGAGTCGTGATAACTCCACAGCCAGTGATAATCCTTAAGAGTCTCATATGAGTTGTGATAACTCCACAGCCAGTGATAATCCTTAAGAGTCTACTATGAGTCAGTGATAACTCCACAGCCAGTGATAATCCTTAAGAGTCTCCTATGAGTCGTGATAACTCCAGAGTCAGTGATAATACTTAAGAGTCTACTATGAGTCAGTGATAACTCCACAGCCAGTGATAATACTTAAGAGTCTCATATGAGTCGTGATAACTCCACAGCCAGTGATAATACTTAAGAGTCTCATATGAGTCGTGATAACTCCACAGCCAGTGATATTACTTAAGAGTCTCATATGAGTCGTGATAACTCCACAGCCAGTGATAATCCTTAAGAGTCTCCTATGAGTCGTGAGAACTCCACAGCCAGTGATAATCCTTAGGAGTCTCATATGAGTCGTGAGAACTCCACAGCCAGTGATAATCCTTAAGAGTCTCATATGAGTCGTGAGAACTCCACAGCCAGTGATAATCCTTAAGAGTCTCCAATGAGTCAGTGATAATCCTTAGGAGTCTCCTATGAGTCGTGATAACTCCACAGCCAGTGATAATCCTTAAGAGTCTCATATGAGTCGTGATAACTCCACAGCCAGTGATAATCCTTAAGAGTCTCATATGAGTCGTGATAACTCCACAGCCAGTGATAATCCTTAAGAGTCTCATATGAGTCGTGAGAACTCCACAGCCAGTGATAATACTTAATAGTCTCATATGAGTTGTGATAACTCCACAGCCAGTGATAATCCTTAAGAGTCTCATATGAGTCGTGAGAACTCCACAGCCAGTGATAATACTTAAGAGTCTCATATGAGTTGTGATTACTCCACAGCCAGTGATAATCCTTAAGAGTCTCATATGAGTCGTGAGAACTCCACAGCCAGTGATAATACTTAATAGTCTCATATGAGTTGTGATAACTCCACAGCCAGTGATAATCCTTAAGTGTCTCATATGAGTCGTGAGAACTCCACAGCCAGTGATAATACTTAAGAGTCTCATATGAGTCGTGATAACTCCACAGCCAGTGATAATACTTAAGAGTCTCATATGAGTCGTGATAACTCCACAGCCAGTGATAATCCGAAACCGGAGGGAGACTCCTTTAGGTCTTTAAAAAGTATACAAAAATTATTAGATTAAACATTGAGCATGGTTTCATGCACACAATAATACAATTATTGTGGATAGACCAGATTAAAATAATAGTTTGTTTAAAAATATTTATACGCTTTGCAAGAACGATGTCCTTAATTAGCTTGTTTATATGGAAAACATCTGAAACCTGATGAACCTTTTGAAGAATACAGGAAATTGCTCATTAGCATAAATGCTCTACCACAGAGATGATGTCATTTTTGCAAATAGTATTTGATTCTGAGTTTTTGGACATATAAAGTTTGTATGTGAACTATGTCTAAGACACATACTTACAGTTGTTCCGAACTCACCTTACTCGGCATAAGGAGGAGGCCCGCGCGACAGTTGCTAGCACACACGCAGGTAAAATACACAGCTGAAATACTGACTAAGCTGTTTACCAGTCCCAATAATTGAAGCTGTTTACATGTCCTAATAATTTAACATGATTACTGTACATGTCCTAATCATTTAACATGATTACTGTACATGTCCTAATCATTTCAATGATTGCTCAGAAAACCAGGTGTTTTAATCGGCGTTTGCTTACTTTGATGGTGACCTTTACGCTGATGAATTTAAGCAGAATTAGATGTTTACAGGACTACTTCCAGCGTCTGCGTCTGAAGGTAACGGGCTACCTTCAGACGAGGTAACGGGCTACCTTCGGACGAGGTAACGGGCTACCTTCAGACGAGGTAACTGGTAACGGGCTACCTTCGGACGAGGTAACGGGCTACCTTCGGACGAGGTAACGGGCTACCTTCGGACGAGGTAACGGGCTACCTTCGGACGAGGTAACGGGCTACCTTCGGACGAGGTAACGGGCTACCTTCGGACGAGGTAACGGGCTACCTTCGGACGAGGTAACGGGCTACCTTCGGACGAGGTAACGGGCTACCTTCGGACGAGGTAACGGGCTACCTTCGGACGAGGTAACGGGCTACCTTCGGACGAGGTAACGGGCTACCTTCGGACGAGGTAACGGGCTACCTTCGGACGAGGTAACGGGCTACCTTCGGACGAGGTAACGGGCTACCTTCGGACGAGGTAACGGGCTACCTTCGGACGAGGTAACGGGCTACCTTCAGACGAGGTAACGGGCTACCTTCAGACGAGGCAACGGGTTACCTTCAGACGAGGTAACTGGTAATGGGCTACCTTCAGATGAGGTAACGGGTTACCTTCAGACGAGGTAACTGGTAACGGGCTACCTTCAGATGAGGTAACGGGTTACCTTCAGACGAGGTAACTGGTAACGGGCTACCTTCAGACGAGGTAACTGGTAACGGGCTACCTTCAGAAGAGGTAACTGGTAACAGGCTACCTTCAGACGAGGTAACTGGTAACGGGCTACCTTCAGACGAGGTAATGGGTTACCTTCAGACGAGGTAACTGGTAACGGGCTACCTTCAGACGAGGTAACGGGTTACCTTCAGACGAGGTAACTGGTAACGGGCTAGCTTCAGACGAGGTAACGGGCTACCTTCAGACGAGGTAACGGGCTACGTTCAGACGAGGTAACGGGCTACCTTCAGACGAGGTAACGGGCTACCTTCAGACGAGGTAACGGGCTACCTTCAGACGAGGTAACGGGCTACCTTCAGACGAGGTAACGGGCTACCGTCAGATGACGTAACGGGTTACCTTCAGACGAGGTAACTGGTAATGGGCTACCTTCAGACGAGGTAACGGGCTACCTTCAGACGAGGTAACTGGTAACGGGCTACCTTCAGACGAGGTAACTGGTAACGGACTACCTTCAGACGAGGAAACTGGTAACGGGCTACCTTCAGACGAGGTAACTGGTAACGGGCTACCTTCAGACGAGGTAACTGGTAACGGGCTACCTTCAGACGAGGTAACTGGTAACGGGCTACCTTCAGACGAGGTAACTGGTAACGGGCTACCTTCAGACGAGGTAATTGGTAACGGGCTACCTTCAGACGAGGTAACGGGCTACCTTCAGACGAGGTAACAGGCTACCTTCAGACGAGGTTACAGGCTACCTTCAGACGAGGTAACAGGCTACCTTCAGACGAGGTAACAGGCTACCTTCAGACGAGGTTACAGGCTACCTTCAGACGAGGTAACAGGCTACCTTCAGACGAGGTAACAGGCTACCTTCAGACGAGGTAACAGGCTACCTTCAGACGAGGTAACAGGCTACCTTCAGACGAGGTAACAGGCTACCTTCAGACGAGGTTACAGGCTACCTTCAGACGAGGTTACAGGCTACCTTCAGACGAGGTTACAGGCTACCTTCAGACGAGGTAACAGGCTGCCTTCAGACGAGGTAACAGGCTACCTTCAGACGATTCTTGTGAGGCTCGTATGTGTTTGTGAGAGTCTCACCTTTTCATATATTGGTGATATTAGTTTTAAGCCATCCCGTTCGGATGTTACAGATGTTTTCGTGAGAAGATCCATGTTTGGGATGTCTCCTGGTCTGACAAAGACCACTGTAGCTCGGCCAACTTCCAGCACAGATGCGGAAGGCCGTCATTGGTGGATGATGT
This sequence comes from Oncorhynchus masou masou, assembly GCF_036934945.1. Classification (NCBI taxonomy): domain Eukaryota; kingdom Metazoa; phylum Chordata; class Actinopteri; order Salmoniformes; family Salmonidae; genus Oncorhynchus; species Oncorhynchus masou. Next base: position 23,786 of record NW_027008334.1, on the reverse strand, counting down.
GGACAGAAATATTTTTTAAACCTTTTTTTAATTAGGCAAGTTAGTTTAAGAACAAATTCTTGTTTTCATTGACAGCCTAGGAACAGTGGGTTAACTGCTTTGTTCAGGGGCAGAACAAGACATTCATTCAGACAGAGAGAGGGAGATTAGAGTGATGGAGAATGAGAAGGGATTCATTCAGACAGAGAGGGGGAGATTAGAGTGATGGAGAATGAGAGGGGATTCATTCAGACAGAGATAGAGAGATTAGAGTATTGGAGAAAGAGAGGGGATTCATTCAGACAGAGATAGAGAGATTAGAGTGATGGAGAAAGAGAGGGGATTCATTCAGACAGAGATAGAGAGATTAGAGTATTGGAGAAAGAGAGGGGATTCATTCAGACAGAGATAGAGAGATTAGAGTGATGGAGAAAGAGAGGGGATTCATTCAGACAGAGATAGAGAGATTAGAGTATAGGAGAAATAGAGGGGATTCATTCAGACAGAGATAGAGAGATTAGAGTATTGGAGAAAGAGAGGGGATTCATTCAGACAGAGATAGAGAGATTAGAGTATTGGAGAAAGAGAGGGAGATTCATTCAGACAGAGATAGAGAGATTAGAGTGATGGAGAAAGAGAGGGGATTCATTCAGACAGAGATAGAGAGATTTGAGTGATGGAGAAAGAGAGGGGATTCAATCAGACAGAGATAGAGAGATGGAGAAAGAGAGGGGATGTGGGAAGGTAGACAAAGAGGAGGAGTGAGAAACAGGGGGAACGAGGGAGAGAGAGAAATGTGTACATGCTGTGACAAATGTGTGGGTGGCTCCTCTGTGGTTTGGGCAGGAGGCCGAGCTCTAAATATGACTCAAGAAGGGGGAGTTTGAAATCATAATCTATATTGAACAAAAATATTAACTCAACATGTGACTTTTTCACAATTTTACTGTATTACAGTTTATATCAGGAAATCAGTCAATTTAAATAAATTAATTAGGCTGCCTGGGAGGGCATAGGCCCACCCACTTGGGAGCCATGCCCACCCACTGGGGAGCCATGCCCACCCACTTGGGAGTCATGCCCACCCACTGGGGAGCCATGCCCACCCACTTGGGAGTCATGCCCACCCACTGGGGAGCCATGCCCACCCACTTGGGAGTCATGCCCACCCACTTGGGAGCCATGCCCACCCACTTGGGAGTCATGCCCACCCACTGGGGAGCCATGCCCACCCACTTGGGAGTCATGCCCACCCACTGGGGAGCCATGCCCACCCACTGGGGAGCCATGCCCACCCACTTGGGAGTCATGCCCACCCACTGGGGAGCCATGCCCACCCACTTGGGAGTCATGCCCACCCACTGGGGAGCCATGCCCACCCACTTGGGAGTCATGCCCACCCACTTGGGAGCCATGCCCACCCACTTGGGAGTCATGCCCACCCACTGGGGAGCCATGCCCACCCACTTGGGAGTCATGCCCACCCACTGGGGAGCCATGCCCACCCACTTGGGAGTCATGCCCACCCACTGGGGAGCCATGCCCACCCACTGGGGAGCCATGCCCACCCACTGGGGAGCCATGCCCACCCACTTGGGAGCCATGCCCACCCACTTGGGAGCCATGCCCACCCACTTGGGAGTCATGCCCATCCACTTGGGAGCCATGCCCACCCACTTGGGAGCCATGCCCACCCACTGGGGAGCCATGCCCACCCACTGGGGAGCCATGCCCACCCACTTGGGAGTCATGCCCACCCACTGGGGAGCCATGCCCACCCACAGGGGAGCCATGCCCACCCACAAGGGAGCCATGCACACCCACTTGGGAGCCATGCCCACCCATTTGGGAGCCATGCCCACCCACTGGGGAGCAATGCCCACCCACAGGGGAGCAATGCCCACCCACAGGGGAGCAATGCCCACCCACAGGGGAGCAATGCCCACCCACTGGGGAGCAATGCCCACCCACTGGGGAGCAATGCCCACCCACTTGGGAGTCATGCCCACCCACTGGGGAGCCATGCCCACCCACTTGGGAGTCATGCCCACCCACTGGGGAGCCATGCCCACCCACTGGGGAGCCATGCCCACCCACTTGGGAGTCATGCCCACCCACTGGGGAGCCATGCCCACCCACAGGGGAGCCATGCCCACCCACAAGGGAGCCATGCACACCCACTTGGGAGCCATGCCCACCCATTTGGGAGCCATGCCCACCCACTGGGGAGCAATGCCCACCCACTGGGGAGCCATGCCCACCCACTGGGGAGCAATGCCCACCCACAGGGGAGCAATGCCCACCCACTGGGGAGCAATGCCCACCCACTGGGGAGCCATGCCCACCCACTGGGGAGCAATGCCCACCCACAGGGGAGCAATGCCCACCCACAGGGGAGCAATGCCCACCCACAGGGGAGCAATGCCCACCCACTGGGGAGCAATGCCCACCCACTGGGGAGCAATGCCCACCCACTGGGGAGCAATGCCCACCCACAGGGGAGCAATGCCCACCCACAGGGGAGCAATGCCCACCCACAGGGGAGCAATGCCCACCCACTGGGGAGCAATGCCCACCCACTGGGGAGCAATGCCCACCCACTGGGGAGCAATGCCCACCCACTGGGGAGCCAGACCCAACCAATCAGAATTAGTTTTTCCCCACAAAAGGGATTTATTACAGACAGAAATACTCCTTAGTTGCATCAGCTGTCCGGATGGCTGGTCTCAGATGATCCCACAGGTGAAGAAGCCGTATGTGGAGGTCCTGGGCCAGTGTGGTTACAGGTGTTCTGCGATTGTGAGGCCGGTTGGACCTACCGCCAAATTATCTAAAACAATGTTGGACTAGGCTTATGGTGGAGAAATTAACATTCAATTATCTGGCAACAGCTCTGGTGGAAAGTGCAGTCAGCATGACAATTGCTATCTACCTCAAAACTCAAGACATCTGTGGTATTGTGTTGTATGACAAAACTGCACATTTTAGAGTTGCCTTTTGTTTTCCCCAGCACAAGGTGCACCTGTGTAATGATCATGCTGTTTAATCAGCTTCTTGAAATGCCACACCTGTCAGTTGGACCTTGCTCACTAACAGGGATGTAAACCAATTCGTGCACAACTTTTGAGAGAAATAAGCTTTTTGTGCATCAGGAAAAATTATGGGATGTTTTATTTCAGCTCATGAAACTTTGAACCAATATTTTACATGTATTTTTTTGTTCAGTATATTTAAAGAAAACTAGGGTTTAATTGATTATGAGAGTGTTTTTGAGATGTGGTTGGTTATCAAAATAAATGACAGAGAAAAGGTGAATCATTGCTCGATGGGAATAATATTATTGAGAATATTAAGCCATACAAGGCACGCACACACACGCACGCACGCATGCACACACACACACACACACACACACACACACACACACACACACACACACTTAGAAAACACGCACATGTATACACTTAGAAAACACACACTGACACTAACTGCCTGTGGATATTTTATTTAATGATATTTTGGGATAATCAAAACTCCACCATCTCTGAGCTAGACTCTCTCCTGTCCTCCTAAGATCTCTCCAGCACCAGACCCGGTCAGCAACACTCCACTGTATCACACCACATTAATCTTGACATAACTGAATTAATTAACGTCCACTTGATTACAAAACAATAGGACTTGTTTGTTAGTGATCCCTGCTCTTTATTTTCCTCATCCGACGTGTCGTCTCGGACCGAGAGGGAGGTGCTTAATGACTACTGTAGGACCAGAGGGGAGGTGCTTAATGACTACTGTAGGACCAGATGGAGAGGTGCTTAATGACTACTGTAGGACCAGATGGAGAGATGCTTAATGACTACTGTAGGACCAGATGGAGAGGTCCTTAATGACTACTGTAGGAACAGATGGAGAGGTGCTTAATGACTACTGTAGGACCAGAGGGGAGGTGCTTAATGACTACTGTAGGACCAGAGGGGAGGTGCTTAATGACTACTGTAGGACCAGATGGAGAGGTGCTTAATGACTACTATAGGACCAGAGGGGAGGTGCTTAATGACTACTGTAGGACCAGATGGAGAGGTGCTTAATGACTACTGTAGGACCAGATGGAGAGGTGCTTAATGACTACTGTAGGACCAGAGGGGAGGTGCTTAATGACTACTGTAGGACCAGATGGAGAGGTGCTTAATGACTACTGTAGGACCAGATGGAGAGGTGCTTAATGACTACTGTAGGACCAGAGGGAGAGGTGCTTAATGACTACTGTAGGACCAGAGGGAGAGGTGCTTAATGACTACTGTAGGACCAGATGGAGAGGTGCTTAATGACTACTGTAGGACCAGAGGGGAGGTGCTTAATGACTACTGTAGGACCAGATGGAGAGGTGCTTAATGACTACTGTAGGACCAGATGGAGAGGTCCTTAATGACTACTGTAGGACCAGATGGAGAGGTGCTTAATGACTACTGTAGGACCAGAGGGGAGGTGCTTAATGACTACTGTAGGACCAGAGGGGAGGTGCTTAATGACTACTGTAGGACCAGAGGGGAGGTGCTTAATGACTACTGTAGGACCAGATGGAGAGGTGCTTAATGACTACTGTAGGACCAGATGGAGAGGTCCTTAATGACTACTGTAGGACCAGATGGAGAGGTGCTTAATGACTACTGTAGGACCAGAGGGGAGGTGCTTAATGACTACTGTAGGACCAGAGGGGAGGTGCTTAATGACTACTGTAGGACCAGATGGAGAGGTGCTTAATGACTACTGTAGGACCAGAGGGGAGGTGCTTAATGACTACTGTAGGACCAGATGGAGAGGTGCTTAATGACTACTGTAGGACCAGGTGGAGAGATGCTTAATGACTACCGTAGGACCAGAGGGAGAGATGCTTAATGACTACTGTAGGACCAGAGGGAGAGGTGCTTAATGACTACTGTAGGACCAGATGGAGAGGTGCTTAATGACTACTGTAGGACCAGGTGGAGAGTTGCTTAATGACTACTGTAGGACCAGAGGGGAGGTGCTTAATGACTACTGTAGGACCAGATGGAGAGGTGCTTAATGACTACTGTAGGACCAGGTGGAGAGTTGCTTAATGACTACTGTAGGACCAGATGGAGAGGTGCTTAATGACTACTGTAGGACCAGGTGGAGAGATGCTTAATGACTACCGTAGGACCAGATGGAGAGGTGCTTAATGACTACTGTAGGACCAGATGGAGAGATGCTTAATGACTACTGTAGGACCAGATGGAGAGGTGCTTAATGACTACTGTAGGACCAGATGGAGAGGTGGTTAATGACTACTGTAGGACCAGATGGAGAGGTGCTTAATGACTACTGTAGGACCAGGTGGAGAGGTGCTTAATGACTACTGTAGGACCAGATGGAGAGGTGCTTAATGACTACTGTAGGACCAGGTGGAGAGGTGCTTAATGACTACTGTAGGACCAAGTGGAGAGGTGCTTAATGACTACTGTAGGACCAGGTGGAGAGGTGCTTAATGACTACTGTAGGACCATATGGAGAGAGCTTAATGACTACTGTAGGACCAGATGGAGAGGTGCTTAATGACTACTGTAGGACCAGATGGAGAGGTGTTAGTGGCCCATAACCAGGCAGAGGAGAGCAGAGAGGATGAAAAACAGTAAAGACACTCAGTGTTTGAATTTCAGGACACAATAAAGAGGACCATCTGTCATTGGTGCTTTATTGTTTTCCTCAGTGGGCCACTCACTTCTGGAACACATTGAATAGCAATAAGAGACACACACACACACACACACCCTGTCCTCAACTCTTGGCTGCACATGCAAAGCGGAATAAGACCAATAAGGGTAAGCAGGCAAGCATACATTTTGGATTTTAGACTTCAAACACTAACGACAAGATGAGCATGAAGAGGGAAAACGCTGACACAGAACAGATATCCATCCTTGTCCCACACTCAAAGGCATAAGGTGAGGTGAGGAAGAGAAGAGGGGAGAGTCGGATGAGAGGAGAGGAAGAGAAGAGAGGAGAGTCGGATGAGAGGAGAGGAGAGGAAGAGAAGAGGGGAGAGTCGGATGAGAGGAGAGGAAGAGAAGAGAGGAGAGTCGGATGAGAGGAGAGGAAGAGAAGAGAGGAGAGTCGGATGAGAGGAGAGGAAGAGAAGAGGGGAGAGTCGGATGAGAGGAGAGGAAGAGAAGAGGGGAGAGTCGGATGAGAGGAGAGGAAGAGAAGAGAGGAGAGTCGGATGAGAGGAGAGGAAGAGAAGAGAGGAGAGTCGGATGAGAGGAGAGGAAGAGAAGAGGGGAGAGTCGGATGAGAGGAGAGGAAGAGAAGAGGGGAGAGTCGGATGAGAGGAGAGGAAGAGAAGAGAGGAGAGTCGGATGAGAGGAGAGGAAGAGAAGAGAGGAGAGTCGGATGAGAGGAGAGGAAGAGAAGAGAGGAGAGTCGGATGAGAGTAGAGGAGAGGAAGAGAAGAGGGGAGAGTCGAATGAGAGGAGAGGAAGAGAAGAGAGGAGAGTCGGATGAGAAGAGAGGAAGAGAAGAGGGGAGAGTCGGATGAGAGGAGAGGAAGAGAAGAGGGGAGAGTCGGATGAGATGAGAGGAAGAGAAGAGAGGAGAGTCGGATGAGAGGAGAGGAAGAGAAGAGAGGAGAGTCGGATGAGAGGAGAGGAAGAGAAGAGAGGAGAGTCGGATGAGAGGAGAGGAAGAGAAGAGAGGAGAGTCCGATGAGAGGAGAGGAAGAGAAGAGGGGAGAGTCGGATGAGAGGAGAGGAAGAGAAGAGGGGAGAGTCGGATGAGAGGAGAGGAAGAGAAGAGAGGAGAGTCGGATGAGAGGAGAGGAAGAGAAGAGAGGAGAGTCGGATGAGAGGAGAGGAAGAGAAGAGAGGAGAGTCGGATGAGAGGAGAGGAAGAGAAGAGAGGAGAGTCGGATGAGAGGAGAGGAAGAGAAGAGAGGAGAGTCGGATGAGAGGAGAGGAAGAGAAGAGAGGAGAGTCGGATGAGAGGAGAGGAAGAGAAGAGAGGAGAGTCGGATGACAGGAGCGGAAGAGAAGAGAGGAGAGTCGGATGAGAGTAGAGGAGAGGAAGAGAAGAGGGGAGAGTCGGATGAGAGGAGAGGAAGAGAAGAGAGGAGAGTCGGATGAGAGGAGAGGAAGAGAAAAGGGGAGAGTCGGATGAGAGGAGAGGAAGAGAACAGAAGAGAATAAGGGAGAGACGGATGAGGGGAGAGGAGAGAAAGAGAAGAGGGGAGAGTTGGATGAGAGGAGAGGAAGAGAAGAGAGGAGATGGAATGACCCCACCCTATATGTTCCTGCGATGGAGAATGCCCGGGGACCAAGTCTGCAATGTTGGCCAAGGAATAAAGTGCTTGCCTTGGGGATAGATCTGCCAAGTTCCTCTCCTCTGCTCTGGATGGAGCTGGCAACTGAGGAGTATCTCACTACTCTTTAAAGTGACTGAGGAAGGGAGTGCAGTCAATGTCAGGGACGAGGGTTAGTGGTACACAGGGGCTAGTCAGAGCACAGGGAGGTGGGGCTAGTCAGAGCACAGGGAGGTGGGGCTAGTCGGAGCACAGGGAGGTGGGGCTAGTCAGAGCACAGGGAGTTGGGGCTAGTCGGAGCACAGGGAGGTGGGGCTAGTCAGAGCACAGGGAGGTGGGGCTAGTCGGAGCACAGGGAGGTGGGGCTAGTCAGAGCACAGGGAGTTGGGGCTAGTCGGAGCACAGGGAGGTGGGGCTAGTCGGAGCACAGGGAGGTGGGGCTAGTCAGAGCACAGGGAGTTGGGGCTAGTAGGAGCACAGGGAGGTGGGGCTAGTCGGAGCACAGGGAGGTGGGGCCAATCAGAGCACAGGGAGGTGGGGCCAATCAGAGCACAGGGAGGTGGGGCTAGTCAGAGCACAGGGAGGTGGGGCTAGTCGGAGCACAGGGAGGTGGGGCTAGTCAGAGCACAGGGAGGTGGGGCTAGTCGGAGCACAGGGAGGTGGGGCTAGTCGGAGCACAGGGAGGTGGGGCTAGTCGGAGCACATGGACGTGGGGCCAATAAGAGCACAGGGAGGTGGGGCTAGTCAGAGCACAGGGAGGTGGGGCTAGTCGGAGCAGAGGGAGGTGGGGCTAGTCAGAGCACAGGGAGGTGGGGCTAGTCAGAGCACAGGGAGGTGGGGCTAGTCGGAGCACAGGGAGTTGGGGCTAGTCGGAGCACAGGGAGGTGGGGCCAATCAGAGCACAGGGAGGTGGGGCTAGTCAGAGCACAAGGATGTGGGACTAGTCGGAGCACAGGGAGGTGGGGCTAGTCGGAGCACATGGAGGTGGGGCCAATAAGAGCACAGGGAGGTGGGGCTAGTCAGAGCACAGGGAGGTGGGGCTAGTCGGAGCACAGGGAGGTGGGGCTAGTCAGAGCACAGGGAGGTGGGGCTAGTCAGAGCACAGGGAGGTGGGGCTAGTCGGAGCACAGGGAGTTGGGGCTAGTCGGAGCACAGGGAGGTGGGGCCAATCAGAGCACAGGGAGGTGGGGCTAGTCAGAGCACAAGGATGTGGGACTAGTCGGAGGACAGGGAGGTGGGGCTAGTCGGAGCACATGGAGGTGGGGCCAATCAGAGCAAAGGGAGGTGGGGCTAGTCAGAGCACAGGGAGGAGGGGCTAGTCAGAGCACAGAGAGGTGGGGCTAGTCAGAGCACAGGGAGGAGGGGCTAGTCAGAGCACAGGGAGGAGGGGCTAGTCAGAGCAGAGGGAGGTGGGGCTAGTCGGAGCACAGGGAGGTGGGGCTAGTCAGAGAACAGGGAGGTGGGGCTAGTCAGAGCACAGGGAGGTGGGGCTAGTCAGAGCACAGAGAGGTGGGGCTAGTCAGAGCACAGGGAGGAGGGGCTAGTCAGAGCACAGGGAGGAGGGGCTAGTCAGAGCACAGGGAGGAGGGGCTAGTCGGAGCACAGGGAGGTGGGGCTAGTCAGAGCACAGGGAGGAGGGGTTAGTCAGAGCACAGGGAGGAGGGGATAGTCAGAGCACAGGGAGGTGGGGCTAGTCAGAGCACAGGGAGGAGGGGCTAGTCAGAGCACAGGGAGGTGGGGCTAGTCAGAGCACAGGGAGGAGGGGCTAGTCGGAGCACAGGGAGGTGGGGCTAGTCAGAGCACAGGGAGGTGGGGCTAGTCAGAGCACAGGGAGTGTGGGGCTAGTCAGAGCACAGGGAGGAGGGGCTAGTCAGACCACAGGAAGGAGGGGCTAGTCAGAGCACAGGGAGGTGGGGCTAGTCAGGGCACAGGGAGGTGGGGCTAGTCAGAGCAAAGGCTGGTGGGGCCAGTCAGAGCACAGGTAGGAGGGGCTAGTCAGAGCACAGGGAGGAGGGGCTAGTCAGAGCACAGGAAGGAGCGGTTATGAGGTGGGGCTAGTCGGAGCACAGGGAGGAGGGGCTAGTCAGAGCACAGGGAGAATTGGCTCGTCAGAGCACAGGAAGGAGGGGCTAGTCAGAGCACAGGGATGTGGGGCTAGGCTAATCAGAGCACAGGGAGGAGGGGCTAGTCAGAGCACATGAAGGAGGGGCTAGTCAGAGCACAGGAAGGAGCGGTTATGAGGTGGGGCTAGTCGGAGCACAGGGAGGAGGGGCTAGTCAGAGCACAGGGAGAATTGGCTCGTCAGAGCACAGGAAGGAGGGGCTAGTCAGAGCACAGGGAGGTGGGGCTAGTCAGAGCACAGGAAGGAGGGGCTAGTCAGAGCACAGGGAGGAGGGTCTAGTCAGAGCACAGGGATGTGGGGCTAGTCAGAGCACAGGGAGGAGGGTCTAGTCAGAGCACAGGGAGGAGGGTCTAGTCAGAGCACAGGGATGTGGGGCTAGTCAGAGCACAGGAAGGAGGGGCTAGTCAGAGCACAGGAAGGAGGGTCTAGTCAGAGCACAGGAAGGAGGGGCTAGTCAGAGGACAGGGAGGAGGGGCTAGTCAGAGCACAGGGAGGAGGGGATAGTCAGAGCACAGGGAGGTGGGGCTAGTCAGAGCACAGGAAGGTGGGGCTAGTCAGAGCACAGGGAGGAGGGGCTAGTCAGAGCACAGGGAGGTGGGGCTAGTAAGAGCACAGGGAGGTGGGGCGAGTCAGAGCACAGGGAGGAGGGGTCTAGTCGGAGCACAGGGAGGTGGGGCTAGTCAGAGCACAGGGAAGTGGGGCTAGTCAGAACACAGGGAGTGTGGGGCTAGTCAGAGCACAGGGAGGAGGGGCTAGTCAGAGCACAGGAAAGAGGGGCTATTCAGAGCACAGGGAGGTGGGGCTAGTCAGGGCACAGGGAGGTGGGGCTAGTCAGAGCACAGGAAGGTGGGGCTAGTCAGAGCACAGGGAGGAGGGGCTAGTCAGAGCACAGGGAGGTGGGGCTAGTAAGAGCACAGGGAGGTGGGGCTAGTCAGAGCACAGGGAGGAGGGGCTAGTCGGAGCACAGGGAGGTGGGGCTAGTCTGAGCACAGGGAAGTGGGGCTAGTCAGAACACAGGGAGTGTGGGGCTAGTCAGAGCACAGGGAGGAGGGGCTAGTCAGAGCACAGGAAAGAGGGGCTATTCAGAGCACAGGGAGGTGGGGCTAGTCAGGGCACAGGGAGGTGGGGCTAGTCAGAGCACAGGTTGGTGGGGACAGTCAGAGCACAGGGAGGAGGGGCTAGTCAGAGGACAGGAAGGAGGGGCTAGTCAGAGGACAGGAAGGAGGGGCTAGTCAGAGCACAGGGAGGAGGGCTAGTCAGAGCACAGGAAGGAGGGGCTAGTCAGAACACAGGCAGTGTGGGGCTAGTCAGAGCACAGGGAGGAGGGGCTAGTCAGAGCACAGGAAAGAGGGGCTATTCAGAGCACAGGGAGGTGGGGCTAGTCAGAGCACAGGAAGGTGGGGCTAGTCAGAGCACAGGGAGGAGGGGCTAGTCAGAGCACAGGGAGGTGGGGCTAGTAAGAGCACAGGGAGGTGGGGCTAGTCAGAGCACAGGGAGGAGGGGCTAGTCGGAGCACAGGGAAGTGGGGCTAGTCAGAACACAGGGAGTGTGGGGCTAGTCAGAGCACAGGGAGGAGGGGCTAGTCAGAGCACAGGAAAGAGGGGCTATTCAGAGCACAGGGAGGTGGGGCTAGTCAGTGCAAAGGGAGGTGGGGCTAGTCAGAGCACAGGTTGGTGGGGACAGTCAGAGCACAGGGAGGAGGTGCTAGTCAGAGGACAGGAAGGAGGGGCTAGTCAGAGGACAGGAAGGAGGGGCTAGTCAGAGCACAGGGAGGAGGGCTAGTCAGAGCACAGGAAGGAGGGGCTAGTCAGAACACAGGCAGTGTGGGGCTAGTCAGAGCACAGGGAGGAGGGGCTAGTCAGAGCACAGGAAAGAGGGGCTATTCAGAGCACAGGGAGGTGGGGCTAGTCAGGGCATAGGGAGGTGGGGCTAGTCAGAGCACAGGAAGGTGGGGCTAGTCAGAGCACAGGGAGGAGGGGCTAGTCAGAGCACAGGGAGGAGGGGCTAGTCAGAGGACAGGAAGGAGGGGCTAGTCAGAGGACAGGAAGGAGGGGCTAGTCAGAGCACAGGGAGGAGGGCTAGTCAGAGCACAGGAAGGAGGGGCTAGTCAGAACACAGGCAGTGTGGGGCTAGTCAGAGCACAGGGAGGAGGGGCTAGTCAGAGCACAGGAAAGAGGGGCTATTCAGAGCACAGGGAGGTGGGGCTAGTCTGAGCACAGGGAAGTGGGGCTAGTCAGAACACAGGGAGTGTGGGGCTAGTCAGAGCACAGGGAGTAGGGGCTAGTCAGAGCACAGGAAAGAGGGGCTATTCAGAGCACAGGGAGGTGGGGCTAGTCAGGGCACAGGGAGGTGGGGCTAGTCAGAGCACAGGTTCGTGGGGCCAGTCAGAGCACAGGGAGGAGGGGCTAGTCAGAGGACAGGAAGGAGGGGCTAGTCAGAGGACAGGAAGGAGGGGCTAGTCAGAGCACAGGGAGGAGGGCTAGTCAGAGCACAGGAAGGAGGGGCTAGTCAGAACACAGGGAGTGTGGGGCTAGTCAGAGCACAGGGAGGAGGGGCTAGTCAGAGCACAGGAAAGAGGGGCTATTCAGAGCACAGGGAGGTGGGGCTAGTCAGGGCACAGGGAGGTGGGGCTAGTCAGAGCACAGGAAGGTGGGGCTAGTCAGAGCACAGGGAGGAGGGGCTAGTCAGAGCACAGGGAGGTGGGGCTAGTAAGAGCACAGGGAGGTGGGGCTAGTCAGAGCACAGGGAGGAGGGGCTAGTCGGAGCACAGGGAGGTGGGGCTAGTCAGAGCACAGGGAAGTGGGGCGAGTAAGAACACAGGGAGTGTGGGGCTAGTCAGAGCACAGGGAGGAGGGGCTAGTCAGGGCACAGGGAGGTGGGGCTAGTCAGAGCACAGGTTGGTGGGGCTAGTCAGAGCACAGGAAAGAGGGGCTATTCAGAGCACAGGGAGGTGGGGCTAGTCAGGGCACAGGGAGGTGGGGCTAGTCAGAGCACAGGTTGGTGGGGCCAGTCAGAGCACAGGGAGGAGGGGCTAGTCAGAGGACAGGAAGGAGGGGCTAGTCAGAGGACAGGAAGGAGGGGCTAGTCAGAGGACAGGAAGGAGGGGCTAGTCAGAGCACAGGGAGGAGGGCTAGTCAGAGCACAGGAAGGAGGGGCTATTCAGAGCACAGGGAGGTGGGGCTAGTCAGGGCACAGGGAGGTGGGGCTAGTCAGAGCACAGGTTGGTGGGGCCAGTCAGAGCACAGGGAGGAGGGGCTAGTCAGAGGACAGGAAGGAGGGGCTAGTCAGAGGACAGGAAGGAGGGGCTAGTCAGAGCACAGGGAGGAGGGCTAGTCAGAGCACAGGAAGGAGGGGCTAGTCAGAACACAGGGAGTGTGGGGTTAGTCAGAGCACAGGGAGGAGGGGCTAGTCAGAGCACAGGAAAGAGGGGCTATTCAGAGCACAGGGAGGTGGGGCTAGTCAGGGCACAGGGAGGTGGGGCTAGTCAGAGCACAGGAAGGTGGGGCTAGTCAGAGCACAGGGAGGAGGGGCTAGTCAGAGCACAGGGAGGTGGGGCTAGTCAGAGCACAGGGAGGAGGGGCTAGTCGGAGCACAGGGAGGTGGGGCTAGTCAGAGCACAGGGAAGTGGGGCGAGTCAGAACACAGGGAGTGTGGGGCTAGTCAGAGCACAGGGAGGAGGGGCTAGTCAGGGCACAGGGAGGTGGGGCTAGTCAGAGCACAGGTTGGTGGGGCTAGTCAGAGCACAGGAAAGATGGGCTATTCAGAGCACAGGGAGGTGGGGCTAGTCAGGGCACAGGGAGGTGGGGCTAGTCAGAGCACAGGTTGGTGGGGCCAGTCAGAGCACAGGGAGGAGGGGCTAGTCAGAGGACAGGAAGGAGGGGCTAGTCAGAGGACAGGAAGGAGGGGCTAGTCAGAGGACAGGAAGGAGGGGCTAGTCAGAGCACAGGGAGGAGGGCTAGTCAGAGCACAGGAAGGAGGGGCTAGTCAGAGCACAGGGAGGAGGGGCTAGTCATAGGACAGGAAGGAGGGCTAGTCAGAGCACAGGGAGGAAGGGCTAGTAAGAGGACAGGAAGGAGGGGCTAGTCAGAGCACAGGGAGGAGGGCTAGTCAGATGACATGAAGGAGGGGCTAGTCAGAGCATTGGGAGGAGGGCTCGTCAGAGGACAGGAAGGAGGGGCTAGTAAGAGCACAGGGAGGAGGGGCTAGTCAGAGGACAGGAAGGAGGGGCTAGTCAGAGGACAGGAAGGAGGGGCTAGTCAGAGGACAGGAAGGAGGAGCTAGTCAGAGCACAGGAAGGAAGGAGGGGCTAGTCAGAGCACAGGGAGGAGGGGCTAGTCAGAGGACAGGAAGGAGGGGCTAGTCAGAGGACAGGAAGGAGGTGAGAAGGATAAGTAATCCTTCTCACCACCCCCCCTTAATGATTTAGATGCACTATTGTAAAGTGGCTGTTCCACTGGATGTCAGAAGGTGAATTCACCAATTTGTAAGTCGCTCTGGATAAGAGCGTCTGCTAAATGACTTAAATGTAAATGTAAATGTGGAGGGGCTAGTCAGAAGACAGGAATGAGGGGCTAGTCAGAGCACAGGGAGGAGGGGCTAGTCAGAGGACAGGAAGGAGGGGCTAGTCAGAGCACTGGGAACAGAGACCATTTTGAGCACATCAAGAGTTAATATTTTAATTTCTTATTTTACCTTTATTTTACTAGGCAAGTCAGTTAAGAACAAATTGTTATTTGTTATTGGTTTAGGAACAGTGGGTTAACTTCCGGTTACTAGTCCAACGCTCCTCTACACTCTAACCAATAGAGGTGGCAGGTAGCCTAGTGGTTAGAGTGTAGAGGTGGCAGGCAGCCTAGTGGTTAGAGTGGAGGGGAGGCAGGTAGCCTAGTGGTTAGAGTGTAGAGGTGGCAGGTAGCCTAGTGCTTAGAGTGTCGGGGTGGCAGGTAGCCTAGTGGTTAGAGTGTAGAGGAGGCAGGTAGCCTAGTGGTTAGAGTGTAGAGGAGGCAGGTAGCCTAGTGGTTAGAGTGGAGGGGAGGCAGGTAGCCTAGTGGTTAGAGTGTAGAGGAGGCAGGTAGCCTAGTGGTTAGAGTGTAGAGGAGGCAGGTAGCCTAGTGTTTAGAGTGTAGAGGAGGCAGGTAGCCTAGTGGTCAGAGTGTAGAGGAGGCAGGTAGCCTAGTGGTTAGAGTGTAGAGGTGGCAGGTAGCCTAGTGCTTAGAGTGTAGAGGTGGCAGGTAGCCTAGTGGTTAGAGTGTAGAGGTGGCAGGTAGTCTAGTGGTTAGAGTGTCGAGGTGGCAGGTAGCCTAGTGGTTAGAGTGTAGAGGAGGCAGGTAGCCTAGTGTTTAAAGTGTAGAGGAGGCAGGTAGCCTAGTGGTCAGAGTGTAGAGGAGGCAGGTAGCCTAGTGGTCAGAGTGTAGAGGAGGCAGGTAGCCTAGTGGTTAGAGTTTAGAGGTGGCACGTAGCCTAGTGGTTAGAGTGGAGGGGAGGCAGGTAGCCTAGTGGTTAGAGTGTAGAGGAGGCAGGTAGCCTAGTGGTTAGAGTGTAGAGGTGGCAGGTAGCCTAGTGGTTAGAGTGTAGAGGTGGCAGGTAGCCTAGTGGTTAGAGTGTCGAGGTGGCAGGTAGCCTAGTGGTTAGAGTGTAGAGGAGGCAGGTAGCCTAGTGTTTAGAGTGTAGAGGAGGCAGGTAGCCTAGTGGTCAGAGTGTAGAGGAGGCAGGTAGCCTAGTGGTTAGAGTTTAGAGGTGGCACGTAGCCTAGTGGTTAGAGTGGAGGGGAGGCAGGTAGCCTAGTGGTTAGAGTGTAGAGGAGGCAGGTAGCCAAGTGGTTAGAGTGTAGAGGTGGCAGGTAGCCTAGTGGTTAGAGTGTAGAGGTGGCAGGTAGCCTAGTGGTTAGAGTGTAGAGGAGGCAGGTAGCCTAGTGTTTAGAGTGTAGAGGTGGCAGGTCGCCTAGTGGTTAGAGTGTAGAGGTGGCAGGTAGCCTAGTGGTTAGAGTGTCGAGGTGGCAGGTAGCCTAGTGGTTAGAGTGTAGATGTGCCAGGTAGCCTAGTGGTTAGAGTGTAGAGGAGGCTGGTAGCCTAGTGGTTAGAGTGTAGAGGTGGCAGGTAGCCTAGTGGTTAGAGTGTCGAGGTGGCAGGTAGCCTAGTGGTTAGAGTGTAGAGGTGGCAGGTAGCCTAGTGGTTAGAGTGTAGAGGAGGCAGGTAGGCTAGTGGTTAGAGTGTAGAGGAGGCAGGTAGCCTAGTGTTTAGAGTGTAGAGGTGGCATGTCGCCTAGTGGTTAGAGTGTAGAGGTGGCAGATAGCCTAGTGGTTAGAGTGTCGAGGTGGCAGGTAGACTAGTGGTTAGAGTGTAGAGGTGGCAGGTAGCTTAGTGGTTAGAGTGTAGAGGTGGCAGGTAGCCTAGTGGTTAGAGTGTAGTGGTGGCAGGTAGCATAGTGGTTAGAGTGTCGAGGTGGCAGGTAGCCTAGTGGTTAGATTGTAGAGGTGGCAGGTAGCCTAGTGGTTAGAGTGTAGAGGTGGCAGGTAGCCTAGTGGTTAGAGTGTAGAGGTGGCAGGTAGCCTAGTGGTTAGAGTGGAGGGGGAGGCAGGTAGCCTAGTGGTTAGAGTGTAGAGGTGGCAGGTAGCCTAGTGGTTAGAGTGTAGAGGTGGCAGGTAGCCTAGTGGTTAGAGTGTAGGGGAGGCAGGTAGCCTAGTGGTTAGAGTCGGGGGGAGGCAGGTAGCCTAGTGGTTAGAGTGTAGAGGTGGCTGGTAGCCTAGTGGTTAGAGTGTAGTTTGTGGCAGGTAGCCTAGTGGTTAGAGTGTAGAGGTGGGAGGTAGCCTAGTGGTTAGAGTGTAGAGGTGGCAGGTAGCCTAGTGGTTAGAGTGTAGAAGAGGCAGGTAGCCTAGTGGTCAGAGTGTAGAGGAGGCAGGTAGCCTAGTGGTTAGAGTGTAGAGGTGGCAGGTAGCCTAGTGGTTAGAGTGTAGAGGTGGGAGGTAGCCTAGTGGTTAGAGTGTAGAGGTGGCAGGTAGCCTAGTGGTTAGAGTGTAGAAGAGGCAGGTAGCCTGGTGGTCAGAGTGTAGAGGAGGCAGGTAGCCTAGTGTTTAGAGTATAGAGGTGGCACGTAGCCTAGTGGTTAGAGTGGAGGGCAGGCAGGTAGCCTAGTGGTTAGAGTGTAGAGGAGGCAGGTAGCCTAGTGGTTAGAGTGTAGAGGTGGCAGGTAGCCTAGTGGTTAGAGTGTCGAGGTGGCAGGTAGCCTAGTGGTTAGAGTGTAGAGGTGGCAGGTAGCCTAGTGGTTAGAGTGTAGAGGAGGCAGGTAGCCTAGTGGTTAGAGTGTAGAGGTGGCAGGTAGCCTAGTGGTTAGAGTGTAGAGGAGGCAGGTAGCCTAGTGGTTAGAGTGTAGAGGAGGCAGGTAGCCTAGTGGTTAGAGTGAAGAGGAGGCAGGTAGCCTAGTGTTTAGAGTGTAGAGGTGGCAGGTCGCCTAGTGGTTAGAGTGGGGGGGAGGCAGGTAGCCTAGTGGTTAGAGTGTAGAGGTGGCTGGTAGCCTAGTGGTTAGAGTGTAGAGGTGGCAGGTAGCCTAGTGGTTAGAGTGTAGAGGTGGGAGGTAGCCTAGTGGTTAGAGTGTAGAGGTGGCAGGTAGCCTAGTGGTTAGAGTGTAGAAGAGGCAGGTAGCCTAGTGGTCAGAGTGTAGAGGAGGCAGGTAGCCTAGTGGTTAGAGTGTAGAGGTGGCACGTGGCCTAGTGGTTAGAGTGGAGGGGAGGCAGGTAGCCTAGTGGTTAGAGTGTAGAGGAGGCAGGTAGCCTAGTGGTTAGAGTGTAGAGGTGGCAGGTAGCCTAGTGGTTAGAGTGTCGAGGTGGCAGGTAGCCTAGTGGTTAGAGTTTAGAGGTGGCAGGTAGCCTAGTGGTTAGAGTGTAGAGGAGGCAGGTAGCCTAGTGGTTAGAGTGTAGAGGTGGCAGGTAGCCTAGTGGTTAGAGTGTCGAGGTGGCAGGTAGCCTAGTGGTTAGAGTGTAGAGGTGGCAGGTAGCCTAGTGGTTAGAGTGTTGAGGAGGCAGGTAGCCTAGTGTTTAGAGTGTAGAGGTGGCAGGTAGCCTAGTGGTTAGAGTGTAGAGGTGGCAGGTAGCCTAGTAGTTAGAGTGGAGGGGAGGCAGGTAGACTAGTGGTTAGAGTGGAGGGGAGGCAGGTAGCCTAGTGGTTAGAGTGTAGAGGAGGCAGGTAGCCTAGTGGTTAGAGTGTAGAGGAGGCAGGTAGCCTAGTGGTTAGAGTGTAGAGGTGGCAGGTAGCCTAGTGGTTAGAGTGTAGAGGTGGCAGGGAGCCTAGTGGTTAGAGTGTAGAGGTGGCATGTAGCCTAGTGGTTAGAGTGTCGAGGTGGCAGGTAGCCTAGTGGTTAGAGTGTAGAGGAGGCAGGTAGCCTAGTGGTTAGAGTGTAGAGGAGGCAGGTAGCCTAGTGTTTAGAGTGTAGAGGTGGCAGGTCGCCTAGTGGTTAGAGTGTAGAGGTGGCAGGTAGCCTAGTGGTTAGAGTGTCGAGGTGGCAGGTAGCCTAGTGGTTAGAGTGTAGAGGTGGCAGGTAGCCTAGTGGTTAGAGTGTCGAGGTGGCAGGTAGCCTAGTGGTTAGAGTGTAGAGGTGGCAGGTAGCCTAGTGGTTAGAGTGTTGAGGTGGCAGGTAGCCTAGTGGTTAGAGTGTAGAGGTGGCAGGTAGCCTAGTAGTTAGAGTGGAGGGGAGGCAGGTAGACTAGTGGTTAGAGTGGAGGGGAGGCAGGAAGCCTAGTGGTTAGAGTGTAGAGGAGGCAGGTAGCCTAGTGGTTAGAGTGTAGAGGAGGCAGGTAGCCTAGTGGTTAGAGTGTAGAGGTGGCAGGTAGCCTAGTGGTTAGAGTGTAGAGGTGGCAGGGAGCCTAGTGGTTAGAGTGTAGAGGTGGCATGTAGCCTAGTGGTTAGAGTGTCGAGGTGGCAGGTAGCCTAGTGGTTAGAGTGTAGAGGAGGCAGGTAGCCTAGTGGTTAGAGTGTAGAGGAGGCAGGTAGCCTAGTGGTTAGAGTGTAGAGGAGGCAGGTAGCCTAGTGTTTAGAGTGTAGAGGTGGCAGGTCGCCTAGTGGTTAGAGTGTAGAGGTGGCAGGTAGCGTAGTGGTTAGAGTGTCGAGGTGGCAGGTAGCCTAGTGGTTAGAGTGTAGAGGTGGCAGGTAGCCTAGTGGTTAGAGTGTCGAGGTGGCAGGTAGCCTAGTGGTTAGAGTGTAGAGGTGGCAGGTAGCCTAGTGGTTAGAGTGTTGAGGTGGCAGGTAGCCTAGTGGTTAGAGTGTAGAGGTGGCAGGTAGCCTAGTGGTTAGAGTGTAGAGGAGGCAGGTAGCCTATTGGTTAGAGTGTAGAGGTGGCAGGTAGCCTAGTGGTTAGATTGTAGAGGTGGCAGGTAGCCTAGTGGTTAGAGTGGAGGGGAGGCAGGTAGCCTAGTGGTTAGAGTGGAGGGGAGGCAGGTAGCCTAGTGGTTAGAGTGTAGAGGAGGCAGGTAGCCTAGTGGTTAGAGTGTAGAGGAAGCAGGTAGCCTAGTGGTTAGAGTGTAGAGGAGGCAGGTAGCCTAGTGGTTAGAGTGTAGAGGTGGCAGGTAGCCTCGTGGTTAGAGTGTAGAGGGGGCAGGTAGCCTAGTGGTTAGTGTGGAGGGGAGGCAGGTAGCCTAGTGGTTAGAGTGTAGAGGAGGCAGGTAGCCTAGTGGTTAGAGTGTAGAGGTGGCAGGTAGCCTAGTGGTTAGAGTGGAGGGGAGGCAGGTAGCCTAGTGGTTAGAGTGGAGGGGAGGAAGGTAGCCTAGTGGTTAGAGTGTAGAGGAGGCAGGTAGCCTATTGGTTAGAGTGTAGAGGTGGCAGGTAGCCCAGTGGTTAGAGTGTAGAGGTGGCAGGTAGCCTAGTGGTTAGAGATTAGAGGTGGCAGGTAGCCTAGTGGTTAGAGTGGAGGGGAGGCAGGTAGCCTAGTGGTTAGAGTGGAGGGAGGCAGGTAGCCTAGTGGTTAGAGTGTAGAGGAGGCAGGTAGCCTATTGGTTAGAGTGTAGAGGTGGCAGGTAGCCTAGTGGTTAGAGTGTAGAGGTGGCAGGTAGCCTAGTGGTTAGAGTTTAGAGGTGGCAGGTAGCCCAGTGGTTAGAGTGTAGAGGTGGCAGGTAGCCTAGTGGTTAGAGATTAGAGGTGGCAGGTAGCCTAGTGGTTAGAGTGGAGGGGAGGCAGGTAGCCTAGTGGTTAGAGTGGAGGGGAGGCAGGTAGCCTAGTGGTTAGAGTGTAGAGGAGGCAGGTAGCCTATTGGTTAGAGTGTAGAGGTGGCAGGTAGCCTAGTGGTTAGAGTGTAGAGGTGGCAGGTAGCCTAGTGGTTAGAGTGTAGAGGTGGCAGGGTAGCCTAGTGGTTAGAGTGGAGGGGAGGCAGGTAGCCTAGTGTTTAGAGTGTAGAGGTGGCAGGTAGCCTAGTGGTTAGAGTGTAGAGGTGGCAGGTAGCCTAGTAGTTAGAGTGGAGGGGAGGCAGGTAGACTAGTGGTTAGAGTGGAGGGGAGGCAGGTAGCCTAGTGGTTAGAGTGTAGAGGAGGCAGGTAGCCTAGTGGTTAGAGTGTAGAGGAGGCAGGTAGCCTAGTGGTTAGAGTGTAGAGGTGGCAGGTAGCCTAGTGGTTAGAGTGTAGAGGTGGCAGGGAGCCTAGTGGTTAGAGTGTAGAGGTGGCATGTAGCCTAGTGGTTAGAGTGTCGAGGTGGCAGGTAGCCTAGTGGTTAGAGTGTAGAGGTGGCAGGTAGCCTAGTGGTTAGAGTGTCGAGGTGGCAGGTAGCCTAGTGGTTAGAGTGTAGAGGTGGCAGGTAGCCTAGTGGTTAGAGTGTCGAGGTGGCAGGTAGCCTAGTGGTTAGAGTGTAGAGGTGGCAGGTAGCCTAGTGGTTAGAGTGTTGAGGTGGCAGGTAGCCTAGTGGTTAGAGTGTAGAGGTGGCAGGTAGCCTAGTAGTTAGAGTGGAGGGGAGGCAGGTAGACTAGTGGTTAGAGTGGAGGGGAGGCAGGTAGCCTAGTGGTTAGAGTGTAGAGGAGGCAGGTAGCCTAGTGGTTAGAGTGTAGAGGAGGCAGGTAGCCTAGTGGTTAGAGTGTAGTGGTGGCAGGTAGCCTAGTGGTTAGAGTGTAGAGGTGGCAGGGAGCCTAGTGGTTAGAGTGTAGAGGTGGCATGTAGCCTAGTGGTTAGAGTGTCGAGGTGGCAGGTAGCCTAGTGGTTAGAGTGTAGAGGAGGCAGGTAGCCTAGTGGTTAGAGTGTAGAGGAGGCAGGTAGCCTAGTGGTTAGAGTGTAGAGGAGGCAGGTAGCCTAGTGTTTAGAGTGTAGAGGTGGCAGGTCGCCTAGTGGTTAGAGTGTAGAGGTGGCAGGTAGCCTAGTGGTTAGAGTGTCGAGGTGGCAGGTAGCCTAGTGGTTAGAGTGTAGAGGTGGCAGGTAGCCTAGTGGTTAGAGTGTCGAGGTGGCAGGTAGCCTAGTGGTTAGAGTGTAGAGGTGGCAGGTAGCCTAGTGGTTAGAGTGTTGAGGTGGCAGGTAGCCTAGTGGTTAGAGTGTAGAGGTGGCAGGTAGCCTAGTGGTTAGAGTGGAGGGGAGGCAGGTAGCCTAGTGGTTAGAGTGGAGGGGAGGCAGGTAGCCTAGTGGTTAGAGTGTAGAGGAGGCAGGTAGCCTATTGGTTAGAGTGTAGAGGTGGCAGGTAGCCTAGTGGTTAGATTGTAGAGGTGGCAGGTAGCCTAGTGGTTAGAGTGGAGGGGAGGCAGGTAGCCTAGTGGTTAGAGTGGAGGGGAGGCAGGTAGCCTAGTGGTTAGAGTGTAGAGGAGGCAGGTAGCCTAGTGGTTAGAGTGTAGAGGAAGCAGGTAGCCTAGTGGTTAGAGTGTAGAGGAGGCAGGTATCCTAGTGGTTAGAGAGTAGAGGTGGCAGGTAGCCTCGTGGTTAGAGTGTAGAGGGGGCAGGTAGCCTAGTGGTTAGAGTGTAGAGGTGGCAGGTAGCCTAGTGGTTAGAGTGGAGGGGAGGCAGGTAGCCTAGTGGTTAGAGTGGAGGGGAGGAAGGTAGCCTAGTGGTTAGAGTGTAGAGGAGGCAGGTAGCCTATTGGTTAGAGTGTAGAGGTGGCAGGTAGCCCAGTGGTTAGAGTGTAGAGGTGGCAGGTAGCCTAGTGGTTAGAGTGTAGGGGAGGCAGGTAGCCTAGTGGTTAGAGTGGAGGGGAGGCAGGTAGCCTAGTGGTTAGAGTGTAGAGGAGGCAGGTAGCCTAGTGGTTAGAGTGTAGAGGAAGCAGGTAGCCTAGTGGTTAGAGTGTAGAGGAGGCAGGTAGCCTAGTGGTTAGAGTGTAGAGGTGGCAGGTAGCCTAGTGGTTAGAGTGGAGGGGAGGCAGGTAGCCTAGTGGTTAGAGTGGAGGGGAGGAAGGTAGCCTAGTGGTTAGAGTGTAGAGGAGGCAGGTAGCCTATTGGTTAGAGTGTAGAGGTGGCAGGTAGCCCAGTGGTTAGAGTGTAGAGGTGGCAGGTAGCCTAGTGGTTAGAGTGGAGGGGAGGCAGGTAGCCTAGTGGTTAGAGTGGAGGGGAGGCAGGTAGCCTAGTGGTTAGAGTGTAGAGGAGGCAGGTAGCCTAGTGGTTAGAGTGTAGAGGAAGCAGGTAGCCTAGTGGTTAGAGTGTAGAGGAGGCAGGTAGCCTAGTGGTTAGAGTGTAGAGGTGGCAGGTAGCCTAGTGGTTAGAGTGGAGGGGAGGCAGGTAGCCTAGTGGTTAGAGTGGAGGGGAGGAAGGTAGCCTAGTGGTTAGAGTGTAACCACTGGGCTACCCGCCTCCTCTACATCCCTGGTCATCCCTGCTGCCTCTGGTCTGGAGGACTCACTAAACACAGAACATCCCTGGTCATCCCTGCTGCCTCTGATCTGGTGAACTCACTAAACAGAGAACATCCCTGGTCATCCCTACTGCCTCTGATCTGGCGGACTCACTAAACAGAGAACATCCCTGGTCATCCCTACTGCCTCTGATCTGGCGGACTCACTAAACAGAGAACATCCCTGGTCATCCCTACTGCCTCTGATCTGGCGGACTCACTAAACAGAGAACATCCCAGGTCATCCCTACTGCCTCTGATCTGGCGGACTCACTAAACAGAGAACATCCCTGGTCATCCCTACTGCCTCTGATCTGGCGGACTCACTAAACAGAGAACATCCCTGGTCATCCCTACTGCCTCTGATCTGGCGGACTCACTAAACAGAGAACATCCCTGGTCATCCCTACTGCCTCTGATCTGGCAGACTCACTAGACAGAGAACATTCCTGGTCATCCCTACTGCCTCTGATCTGGTGGACTCACTAAACAGAGAACATCCCTGGTCATCCCTACTGCCTCTGATCTGGAGGACTCACTAAACACAAATGCTTTGTTTGTCAACTATGTCTGAGTTTTGGAGTCTGGCCCCTGGCTATCTGTCAACAACAACAAATTGTGCCTTCTGGTTTGATTAATAGGAATTTGAAATGATTTATAATGTTTCTTTTACTTTTGATACTTAAATACAATTGAGCAATTCCATTTACTTTTGATACTTACGTAAGTATATTTAAAAACAAATACTTTTAGACTTTTACTCAAGTATTATTTTACCGGGTGACTTTCACTTTTACTTGAGTCATTTTCTATTAAGGTATCTTTACTTTTACTCAAGTATGACAATTGAGTACTTTTTACACCACTGATCTCTAGGCTACTTCAACCCAGATCCAAAAGAAACTGTCACATTTCCACTCTGTGACAGAAAGGCCGAAAGAAAATGAGTTTGCGTCCAACCAGGTGTCTCCCTTCCATCACAGTCAGCAAGGTTCAACTCTTGAGAAATTAAACAAATTGCTCCTCTAATGCTGAATAAAGCAATCTAAGAAGTTTGAAAACCTCTTGGGTTGTAATTACGTAAAGCTTTAGACATC
Organism: Oncorhynchus masou masou; assembly: GCF_036934945.1. NCBI lineage: Eukaryota > Metazoa > Chordata > Actinopteri > Salmoniformes > Salmonidae > Oncorhynchus > Oncorhynchus masou. The sequence goes on along the minus strand of NW_027008334.1, from coordinate 504 downwards.
AGAAGACACTGAAATCTTTAATTAGCACTTGAGATAACAAAGGGAATTTAAGTTCATTTTAATAAGGAGAGAGAGAAAGAGGACAAACGACACAGAATACAATCTCTCTAAAAGAAAACGGTTAAAGTGAGTATTCAAACACACCATAGAGCATTCACATAACCAACAGCAAAGACGACAGCTATTCAGTCCCGCTGTTTGTTATGAGTTGTGTCACCCTGAAAGAAGCAGCTTACCCACATTCATTGAAGCACAGAACCATAACAACTGTGAGGTAGTCTCTCTCTCTCTCTCTCTCTCCTCTCTCTCTCTCTCTCTCTCTCTCTCTCTCTCTCATCCTCTCTCTCTCTCTCTTTCTCTCATCCTCTCTCTCTCTCTCTCTCGTTCTCTCTCTCTCTCTCATCCTCTCTCCCTCTTTCTCTCTCTCTATCTCTCATCCTCTCTCTCTCTCTCTCTCTCTCTCTCTCTCTCTCTCTCTCTCTCTCTCTCTCTCTCATCCTCTCC
>NW_027008333.1:42500-109876 GCF_036934945.1 Oncorhynchus masou masou | reverse complement strand
TAGGGAGCAGGCGTTAGGGACGCAGTGTATATAAGTAGTGTATACTCACACCCTCCCCCTAGGGAGCAGTGTATAGAGTAGTGTACACTCACACCGTCCCCTAGGGAGCAGGCGTTAGGGACGCAGGGTATATAAGTAGTGTACACTCACACCCTCCCCTAGGGAGCAGGCGTTAGGGACGCAGTGTATATAAGTAGTGTACACTCACACCCTCCCCTAGGGAGCAGTGTATAGAAGTAGTGTACACTCACACCCTCCCCCTGGGGAGAGCAGTGTATAGAAGTAGTGTACACTCACACCCTCCCCCTAGGGAGCAGACGACAGGCGTTAGGGACGCAGTGTATATAAGTAGTGTACACTCACACCCTCCCCTAGGGAGCAGTGTATAGAAGTAGTGTACACTCACACCCTCCCCTGGGGAGCAGTGTATAGAAGTAGTGTACACTCACACCCTCCCCCTAGGGAGCAGTGTATAGAAGTAGTGTACACTCACACCCTCCCTAGGGAGCAGTGTATATAAGTAGTGTACACTCACACCCTCCCCCTAGGGAGCAGTGTATATAAGTAGTGTACACTCACACCCTCCCCTAGGGAGCAGGGAGTGTGCCACTGTATCTGGGAACAGTGCAGTGATGTACTGCGGCTCACTCAGGCAGCACCAAGGAGACCCTCAGGAAGGGAGGGGGGTGAAAGGAAGGGGGAAGGGGGAGGGGGAAGAGGGGTGAAAGGAAGGGGGGAGGGGGAAGAGGGGTGAAAGGAAGGGGAGGGGGAAGAGGGGCAGAAAGGAGGGGGAGGCGCTGCTGTTAGAATGCTGTGTCACTGGAGCTCTCTGCGTGGGCTTCCCTCTCCTCATCCCTCCATTCTCTGATCCGTCCGTCCCTATCACACTCAGTCAATCGCTGCCAACCGGGTGGCTTGAAGACACCGCACACTAACAGCAACAGTGTCTCTTTCTCTGATGCAGAGGTGTCAATGTAGGGGGGGTCATATTTCTGATTGTGTGTGTGTCTACCCCTGAGTAGTGCGTGGTGGTGCTTGAGATGGTTGAAGTGCTGTAGCATCCTCAGGCTCCTGCCATGCACTGCTGTGGTACATGCTGTGCTGCTGTGGTACATGCTGTGCTGCTGTGGTACATGCTGTGCTGCTGTGGTACATGCTGTGCTGATGTGGTACATGCTGTGCTGCTGTGGCACATGATGTGGTACATGCTGTGCTGCTGTGGCACATGATGTGGTACATGCTGATATTGTACATGCTGCTGTGGTACATGCTGTGCTGCTGTGGTACATGCTGATATTGTACATGCTGATGTGGTACATGCTGTGCTGCTGTGGTACATGCTGTGCTGATGTAGTACATGCTGTGCTGCTGTGGTACATGTTGCTGTGGTACATGTTGCGGTGGTACATGTTGCTGTGGTACATGTTGCTGTGGTACATGCTGCTGTGGTACATGCTGTGCTGATGTGGTACATGCTGTGCTGCTGTGGTACATGCTGCTGCGGTACATGTTGCTGCGGTACATGCTGCTGCGGTACATGTTGCTGTGGTACATGTTGCTGTGATACATGCTGCCGCGGTACATGCTGATGTTGTACATGCTGCCGCGGCACATGCTGATGTTGTACATGCTGATGTTGTACATGCTGATGTTGTACATGCTGCTGTGGCACATGTTGCTGTGGTACATGTTGCTGTGGTACATGATGCTGTGGTACATGATGATGTGGTACATGTTGCTGTGGTACATGATGCTGTGGTACATGCTGTGCTGATGTGGTACATGTTGCTGTAGTACATGTTGCTGTGGTACATGCTGCTGTGGTACATGCTGCTGTGGTACATGCTGTGCTGATGTGGTACATGTTGCTGTAGTACATGTTGCTGTGGTACATTTTGCCGTGGTACATGTTGCCGTGGTACATGTTGCCGTGGTACATGCTGATGTTGTACATGCTGCCGCGGTACATGCTGATGTTGTACATGCTGCAGCGGTACATGTTGCTGTGGTACATGTTGCCGTGGTACATGTTGCCGTGAGTACATGTTGTCGTGGTACATTGTTGCCGGGGTACATGCTGATGTGGTACATGCTGCGGTGGTACATGCTGCTGTGGTACATGCTGATGTTGTACATGATGATGTGGTACATACTGATGTTGTACATGCTGATGTGGTACATGCTGATGTGGTACATGCTGATGTGGTACATGATGATGTGGTACATGCGGATGTTGTACATGCTGCGCTGCTGTGACACGTTGGCGAGAAGCTGCCTGCCTGCGACGAGATGGATCTCAGTGAAGGGTGAACAGGGATGGAGTGGGGAAGGGAGGAGGATGTGATAGCGGGGGGGGGAGGGGAGAGAACACGTGATTGGGTGAGGTAGGAGATGCATGGCATGGTGATGGGTGGAGCTTAGCATCAGGCAATCCCTCCTCTCTCTCTTGCTCTCCCTTCCCTCCTCTCTCTCATGCTGCATTCTCACTCTTCCTGTCACGTCTAGTAGGTCCGCCTGCTTCCCTTCTTCCTTTCCTTCCTCCTCTTCTCTTTCTGGACTATTTCAGTGGACTCTGTCGTTCTTACAGGCTATCCACTTCCTTCCCGACTCAGTCTGAGCAACAGGGGGTCTTTCCAGGCACCTGCTCTCCCTCACTCTGTTTTCATCCACCTCTCTCTGGGGGGGGGAGTGGGGGGCGGGAGGACTGAGGTTGGGGGTGCGTCGCACCACTGTCCCGGAGCACCTCCTGGGGCACGAGTGGGGAGAGGCAAAGCGAAGTGGAGGAGGAGGATGGTGAGGAGGGTAATGCAGGCCCGTGGTGCTCGCTTCATCCTCCATGCTAATGTTCCTCTGTAGACTGTGTGTCTGGCAACAGCCCTGTCTCTCATCATGAGCCTGGCAGACCGGGTCGCCTGCTCTTTGCTCAACTGCTTTGTAAGTGGCTCTATGGCCCCTTTTTTTTCAAATTCTTGTGTGCGTGTGTTTTGTGTGGAAGTTTCTATCTCTTTTGTGTGTGTGTGCTACTCTCCTTCCTGTGCAGCGTGTGTTTGTGGGTGCGCCTGGGAGAGGGGGGCCCGGGGGGGGGGGGGCTTTGAGTCTGAGTCTGTCGGTTCTCATGGAGCCATGTCAGGGGTAGAGCTCCAATAGAGAAGTGACTGTTAGCCTAGCCTACCTAGCCTCTCTAGTAGAGAGTGGAGCGACTGGGTTAGCCTACCTAGCCTCTCTAGTAGTAGAGTGGAGCGACTGGGTTAGCCTACCCTAACCTCTCTAGTAGAGAGTGGAGCGACTTGGTTAGCCTACCTAGCCTCTCTAGTAGAGAGTGGAGCGACTGGGTTAGCCTACCTAGCCTCTCTAGTAGAGAGTGGAGTGACTGGGTTAGCCTACCTAGCGTCTCTAGTAGAGAGTGGAGCGACTGGGTTAGCCTACCTAACCTCTCTAGTAGAGAGTGGAGCGACTGGGTTAGCCTACCTAGCCTCTCTAGTAGAGAGTGGAGCGATTGGGTTAGCCTACCTAGCCTCTCTAGTAGAGAGTGGAGCGACTGGGTTAGCCTACCTAGCCTTTCCAGTAGAGAATCAAGTGACTGTGCTAGCCTACCTAGCCTCTCTAGTACAGAATGGAGCTACTGGGCTTGCCTCTCCAGTAGAGAATAGCGCGACTGTGCTAGCCTGCCTAGCCTCTCCTGTAGAGAAGGAGCGACTGGGCTAGCCTCTCCAGTAGAGAATAGCGTGACTGTGCTAGCCTACCTAGCCTCTCTAGTAGAGAATGGAGCTACTGGGCTTGCCTCTCCAGTAGAGAATAGCGCGACTGTGCTAGCCTACCTAGCCTCTCTAGTAGAGAATGGAGCTACTGGGCTTGCCTCCAGTAGAGAATAGCGCGACTGTGCTAGCCTACCTAGCCTCTCCTGTAGAGAAGGGAGTGACTGGGCTAGCCTCTCCAGTAGAGAATAGCGCGACTGTGCTAGCCTACCTAGCCTCTCTAGTAGAGAATGGAGCTACTGGGCTTGCCTCTCCAGTAGAGAATAGCGCGACTGTGCTAGCCTACCTAACCTCTCTAGTAGAGAATGGAGCTACTGGGCTTGCCTCTCCAGTAGAGAATAGCGCGACTGTGCTAGCCTACCTAGCCTCTCCTGTAGAGAAGGGAGCGACTGGGCTAGCCTCTCCCAGTAGAGAATAGCGCGACTGTGCTAGCCTACCTAGCCTCTAGTAGAGAATGGAGCTACTGGGCTTGCCTCTCCAGTAGAGAATAGCGCGACTGTGCTAGCCTACCTAGCCTCTCTAGTAGAGAATGGAGCTACTGGGCTTGCCTCTCCAGTAGAGAATAGCGCAACTGTGCTAGCCTACCTAGCCTCTCTAGTAGAGAATGGAGCTACTGGGCTTGCCTCTCCAGTAGAGAATGGAGCGACTGTGCTAGCCTACCTAGCCTCTCTAGTAGAGAATGGAGCTACTGGGCTAGCCTCTCCAGTAGAGAATAGCGCGACTGTGCTAGCCTAGCCAGGCTTAGAGAAGGCTGTGTTGTATTAATTCAGCAGGAGTCGTGTTATAGCGACGTAAGAGGAGGAGAAGCGAGACTGGGACTGTGCTAGTGTACCTAGCCTCTCCAGTTAAGAATAAAGGGACTGTGCTAGTGTACCTAGCCTCTCCAGTTAAGAATAAAGGGACTGTGCTAGCGTAGTAGCTAGCCTCTGAGCAGTAGCGCTTGATCTGAGTCGTGCTGTAGGGATGTACCGTGTGAGGGATATGAACAATACATGACTAATGTTACAGCAGTGGCAAGCAGGTGGTGGTGGTTGGATGGTACTGTTCTCTGTTAGCAGGTGGTGGTTGGATGGTACTGTTCTCTGTTAGCAGCTGGTGGTTGGATGGTACTGTTCTCTGTTAGCAGCTGGTGGTTGGATGGTACTGTTCTCTATTAGCAGGTGGTGGTTGGATGGTACTGTTCTCTATTAGCAGGTGGTGGTTGGATGGTACTGTTCTCTATTAGCAGGTGGTGGTGGGATGGTACTGTTCTCTGTTAGCAGGTGGTGGTTGGATGGTACTGTTCTCTATTAGCAGGTGGTGGTTGGATGGTACTGTTCTCTATTAGCAGGTGGTGGTTGGATGGTACTGTTCTCTATTAGCAGGTGGTGGTTGGATGGTACTGTTCTCTATTAGCAGGTGGTGGTTGGATGGTACTGTTCTCTATTAGCAGCTGGTGGTTGGATGGTACTGTTCTCTATTAGCAGCTGGTGGTTGGATGGTACTGTTCTCTATTAGCAGCTGGTGGTTGGATGGTACTGTTCTCTGTTAGCAGGTGGTGGTTGGATGGTACTGTTCTCTATTAGCAGGTGGTGGTTGGATGGTACTGTTCTCTATTAGCAGGTGGTGGTTGGATGGTACTGTTCTCTGTTAGCAGGTGGTGGTTGGATGGTACTGTTCTCTATTAGCAGGTGGTGGTTGGATGGTACTGTTCTCTGTTAGCAGGTGGTGGTTGGATGGTACGGTTCTCTGTTAGCAGGTGGTGGTTGGATGGTACGGTTCTCTGTTAGCAGGTGGTGGTTGGATGGTACTGTTCTCTGTTAGCAGCTGGTGGTTGGATGGTACTGTTCTCTGTTAGCAGCTGGTGGTTGGATGGTACTGTTCTCTGTTAGCAGCTGGTGGTTGGATGGTACTGTTCTCTGTTAGCAGGTGGTGGTTGGATGGTACTGTTCTCTGTTAGCAGGTGGTGGTTGGATGGTACTGTTCTCTATTAGCAGGTGGTGGTTGGATGGTACTGTTCTCTATTAGCAGGTGGTGGTTGGATGGTACTGTTCTCTATTAGCAGGTGGTGGTTGGATGGTACTGTTCTCTATTAGCAGGTGGTGGTTGGATGGTACTGTTCTCTATTAGCAGGTGGTGGTGGTTGGATGGTACTGTTCTCTGTTAGCAGGTGGTGGATGGTACTGTTCTCTGTTAGCAGGTGGTGGTTGGATGGTACTGTTCTCTGTTAGCAGGTGGTGGTTGGATGGTACTGTTCTCTATTAGCAGGTGGTGGTTGGATGGTACTGTTCTCTATTAGCAGGTGGTGGTTGGATGGTACTGTTCTCTGTTAGCAGGTGGTGGTTGGATGGTACTGTTCTCTGTTAGCAGGTGGTGGTTGGATGGTACTGTTCTCTATTAGCAGGTGGTGGTGGTTGGATGGTACTGTTCTCTGTTAGCAGGTGGTGGTTCGATGGTACTGTTCTCTGTTAGCAGCTGGTGGTTGGATGGTACTGTTCTCTGTTAGCAGCTGGTGGTTGGATGGTACTGTTCTCTGTTAGCAGGTGGTGGTTGGATGGTACTGTTCTCTGTTAGCAGGTGGTGGTGGTTGATTGGTACTGTTCTCTGTTAGCAGGTGGTGGTGGTTGATTTGGTACTGTTCTCTGTTAGCAGGTGGTGGTTGGATGGTACTGTTCTCTGTTAGCAGGTGGTGGTTGGATGGTACTGTTCTCTGTTAGCAGGTGGTGGTTGGATGGTACTGTTCTCTGTTAGCAGGTGGTGGTTGGATGGTACTGTTCTCTGTTAGCAGGTGGTGGTTGGATGGTACTGTTCTCTATTAGCAGGTGGTGGTTGGATGGTACTGTTCTCTATTAGCAGGTGGTGGTTGGATGGTACTGTTCTCTATTAGCAGGTGGTGGTTGGATGGTACTGTTCTCTATTAGCAGGTGGTGGTGGTTGGATGGTACTGTTCTCTGTTAGCAGGTGGTGGTTGGATGGTACTGTTCTCTGTTAGCAGGTGGTGGTTGGATGGTACTGTTCTCTGTTAGCAGGTGGTGGTTGGATGGTACTGTTCTCTATTAGCAGGTGGTGGTTGGATGGTACTGTTCTCTATTAGCAGGTGGTGGTTGGATGGTACTGTTCTCTGTTAGCAGGTGGTGGTTGGATGGTACTGTTCTCTGTTAGCAGGTGGTGGTTGGATGGTACTGTTCTCTATTAGCAGGTGGTGGTGGTTGGATGGTACTGTTCTCTGTTAGCAGGTGGTGGTTGGATGGTACTGTTCTCTGTTAGCAGCTGGTGGTTGGATGGTACTGTTCTCTGTTAGCAGCTGGTGGTTGGATGGTACTGTTCTCTGTTAGCAGGTGGTGGTTGGATGGTACTGTTCTCTGTTAGCAGGTGGTGGTGGTTGATTGGTACTGTTCTCTGTTAGCAGGTGGTGGTGGTTGATTTGGTACTGTTCTCTGTTAGCAGGTGGTGGTTGGATGGTACTGTTCTCTGTTAGCAGGTGGTGGTTGGATGGTACTGTTCTCTGTTAGCAGGTGGGGGTTGGATGGTACTGTTCTCTGTTAGCAGGTGGTGGTTGGATGGTACTGTTCTCTGTTAGCAGGTGGTGGTTGGATGGTACTGTTCTCTGTTAGCAGGTGGTGGTTGGATGGTACTGTTCTCTATTAGCAGGTGGTGGTTGGATGGTACTGTTCTCTATTAGCAGGTGGTGGTTGGATGGTACTGTTCTCTGTTAGCAGGTGGTGGTTGGATGGTACTGTTCTCTGTTAGCAGGTGGTGGTTGGATGGTACTGTTCTCTATTAGCAGGTGGTGGTGGTTGGATGGTACTGTTCTCTGTTAGCAGGTGGTGGTTGGATGGTACTGTTCTCTGTTAGCAGGTGGTGGTTGGATGGTACTGTTCTCTGTTAGCAGCTGGTGGTTGGATGGTACTGTTCTCTGTTAGCAGGTGGTGGTTGGATGGTACTGTTCTCTGTTAGCAGGTGGTGGTGGTTGATTGGTACTGTTCTCTGTTAGCAGGTGGTGGTGGTTGATTTGGTACTGTTCTCTGTTAGCAGGTGGTGGTTGGATGGTACTGTTCTCTGTTAGCAGGTGGTGGTTGGATGGTACTGTTCTCTGTTATTCGATGCTGCTGATGTGCACTGTCTGCAGTTTCTCTGCTCTGGCATGTGGCAGAGGGGAGGTGGGGGGGAGGAGAGAGAGAAGTGGTTGGTCTTCTTTGTAATCAGTCTCCGTACTGAGCCAGGGTCTCTGTCTCAGTTACTTAAAAGACCTGACAGGTCTTGAAAACAATATAGTTGAAGCTCCTCATCAGGCTTTTATCAGGCCACTTCTCCTCATCGGGCTTTAATCAGGCCACTTCTCCTCATCGGGCTTTTATCTGGCCAGGTCTCCTCATCGGGCTTTAATCAGGCCACTTCTCCTCATCGGGCTTTAATCAGGCCACTTCTCCTCATCGGGCTTTAATCAGGCCACTTCTCCTCATCAGGCTTTAATCAGGCCACTTCTCCTCATCGGGCTTTAATCAGGCCACTTCTCCTCATCAGGCTTTAATCAGGCCACTTCTCCTCATCGGGCTTTAATCAGGCCACTTCTCCTCATCAGGCTTTAATCAGGCCACTTCTCCCCATCAGGCTTTAATCAGGCCACTTCTCCTCATCTGGCTTTAATCAGGCCACTTCTCCTCATCGGGCTTTAATCAGGCCACTTCTCCTCATCAGGCTTTAATCAGGCCACTTCTCCTCATCGGGCTTTAATCAGGCCACTTCTCCCCATCAGGCTTTAATCAGGCCACTTCTCCTCATCGGGCTTTAATCAGGCCACTTCTCCTCATCGGGCTTTAATCAGGCCACTTCTCCCCATCAGGCTTTAATCAGGCCACTTCTCCTCATCGGGCTTTAATCAGGCCACTTCTCCTCATCGGGCTTTAATCAGGCCACTTCTCCTCATCGGGCTTTTATCAGGCCACTTCTCCTCATCGGGCTTTAATCAGGCCACTTTTATCAGATCAGTGCAATGAAGGAGAGGACAGAGTTTTTGAGGGAGGGAGGGAGGGAGGGAGGGAGGGAGGAGGAGGGAGGGAGGGAGAGAGGGAGAGGGAGAGAGGGAGAGAGAGAGAAGCCCAAGGTCCTCAGGTTAATCTCATGTGTGCTCTCCAAACCCCCCACCAAAACCACTCACAAGCCCATAGTGAGCTCTGATTGGCTAAGCGCTGCATTATGAAACTGAATAGTTGGTTTCATAATGTCCCAAGCTGGCACCAGTACCAGAGCTTTTGGTATTGCCAACACAAATTATTTCAGAGTTAAGTTTCTAGCACTCATCTGCTAGCTTTGAATCAAACATTTATTTTGGCATACCAATAAATGATTTAAAAAAACTCCAGTCCCCCCCCAATCCCCATCCATCTCTCCTCCTCTTCCTCTGCCTTGGTCATGTTTGTTTCTGCTGCAAATATATTCATTTTGCCAAATTGAGCCAAAAATACTAATGTAATTGATTCGTTTTTGTTTCCAAGAATCAGGTGCAATTCTAGCTCTCTGTCCTCTGTGTTGGCTAGGTGAATCAGGGGAGTGCAGCTGGGGCTCTCCCTCTCTGCCCCTGGCCTGCACCCGGGGGCTCCCCTTCTGCCCCTGGCCTGCGCCCGGAGGGTTCCCCTTCTGCCCCTGGCCTGCACCCGGGGGGCTCCCCTTCTGCCCCTGGCCTGCGCCGGAGAGTTCCCCTTCTGCAGATTTGTACCTTGTCAGATTTGTACCTTGTCAGCTCGGGGGTTTGAACTCGCAACCTACGATTGTTAGTCCAACGCTCTAACCACTAGACTACCTGCCCCCTCCCCCCTACACTCTAACCACTAGGCTACCTGCCGCCCCTACACTCTAACCACTAGGCTACCTGCCGCCCCTACACTCTAACCACTAGGCTACCTGCCGCCCCTACACTCTAACCACTAGGCTACCTACCGCGTTACAGGGAAGACATCTTCCTCCCTCATGTGGTACCCTTCCTGCAGGCTCATCCTGACATGACCCTCCAGCATGACAATGCCACCAGGCATACTGCTCGTTCTGTGTGTGATTTCCTGCAAGACAGGAATGTCAGTGTTCTGCCATGGCCAGCGAAGAGCCCGGATCTCAATCCCATTGAGCACGTCTGGGACCTGTTGGATCGGAGGGTGAGGGCTAGGGCCATTCCCCCCCAGAAATGTCCGGGACTTTACAGGTGCCTTGGAGGAAGAGTTAGAACTCAATGAGGAGGAGATGCACTGCAGTATTTACTGCAGCTGGTGGCCACACCAGATACTGACTTTTGATTTTGACTCCCCCCCCCCTTTGTTCAGGGAAACATTATTCCATTTCTGTTAGTCACCTTTTCCGTTTGTCTCAGTTGTTGAATCTTTTTATGTTCATACAAATATTTACACACGTTAAGTTTTCTGAAGATAAATGCAGTTGACTTTTCTTTTTCTGCTGAGTTCATAACCTTCAAACCGCAGAGACGTCATCTCCTAGAGGTGCGTACTCACTCAGTCACTCAGTCACTCACTCAGTCACTCAGTCACTCAGTCACTCACTCAGTCACTCACTCAGTCACTCAGTCACTCAGTCACTCAGTCACTCACTCACTCACTCACTCACTCAGTCACTCAGTCACTCAGTCACTCAGTCACTCACTCACTGATAAATACAGTACACAATACTAATGCAGGGTTCTGGAATAATCCAGGGAATTCTAATCCAGCCACAAAGCCCTAGTCAGATTAGGTTGAAAGCACCAGTCTCCCGACGAGGAACGACACGACTGCACTTTGTTTCCAAGGAAGAATTGGGTGAGAATCTAGCAAGAGGAGGGGGGGAGGGAGATTTTTGTTTCCATAGCAACCACACTCATTCAGATTTATTCAGGATGGCAACACATGTTCGTATGCCTTTCCTTTGTCTGTTTTTGCCTGATTTACCAGTCTGTGAATACCAGTCTGGGCCTGACTACCAGTCTGTGAATACCAGTCTGGGCCTGACTACCAGTCTGTGAATACCAGTCTGGGCCTGACTACCAGTCTGTGAATACCAGTCTGGGCCTGACTACCGGTCTGTGAATACCAGTCTGGGCCTGACTACCAGTCTGTGAATACCAGTCTGGGCCTGACTACCAGTCTGTGAATACCAGTCTGGGCCTGACTACCAGTCTGTGTCTGACTACCGGTCTGTGAATACCAGTCTGGGCCTGACTACCAGTCTGGGCCTGACTACCGGTCTGTGAATACCAGTCTGGGCCTGACTACCGGTCTGTGAATACCAGTCTGGGCCTGACTACTGGTCTGTGAATACCTGTCTGGGCCTGACTACCGGTCTGTGAATACCTGTCTGGGCCTGACTACCAGTCTGTGAATACCAGTCTGGGCCTGACTACCAGTCTGTGAATACCAGTCTGGGCCTGACTACCAGTCTGTGAATACCAGTCTGGGCCTGACTACCAGTCTGTGAATACCAGTCTGGGCCTGACTACTGGTCTGTGAATACCAGTCTGGGCCTGACCTCTGGTCTGTGAATACCTGTCTGGGCCTGACTACCGGTCTGTGTCTGACTACTGGTCTGTGAATACATTTACATTACATTTACATTTAAGTCATTTAGCAGACGCTCTTATCCAGAGCGACTTACAAATTGGTGAATTCACCTTCTGACATCCAGTGGAACAGCCACTTTACAATAGTGCATCTAAGTCATTAAGGGGGGGGTGAGAAGGATTACTTATCCTATCCTAGGTATTCCTTGAAGAGGTGGGGTTTCAGGTGTCTCCGGAAGGTGGTGATTGACTCCGCTGTCCTGGCGTCGTGAGGGAGTTTGTTCCACCATTGGGGGGCCAGAGCAGCGAACAGTTTTGACTGGGCTGAGCGGGAACTGTACTTCCTCAATGGTAGGGAGGCGAGCAGGCCAGAGGTGGATGAACGCAGTGCCCTTGCTTGGGTGTAGGGCCTGATCAGAGCCTGGAGGTACTGCGGTGCCGTTCCCTCACAGCTCCGTAGGCAAGCACCATGGTCTTGTAGCGGATGCGAGCTTCAACTGGAAGCCAGTGGAGAGAGCGGAGGAGCGGGGTGACGTGAGAGAACTTGGGAAGGTTGAACACCAGACGGGCTGCGGCGTTCTGGATGAGTTGTAGGGGTTTAATGGCACAGGCAGGGAGCCCAGCCAACAGCGAGTTGCAGTAATCCAGACGGGAGATGACAAGTGCCTGGATTAGGACCTGCGCCGCTTCCTGTGTGAGGCAGAGTCGTACTCTGCGGATGTTGTAGAGCATGAACCTACAGGAACGGGCCACCGCCATGATGTTGGTTGAGAACGACAGGGTGTTGTCCAGGATCACGCCAAGGTTCTTAGCGCTCTGGGAGGAGGACACAATGGAGTTGTCAACCGTGATGGCGAGATCATGGAACGGGCAGTCCTTCCCCGGGAGGAAGAGCAGCTCCGTCTTGCCGAGGTTCAGCTTGAGGTGGTGATCCGTCATCCACACTGATATGTCTGCCAGACATGCAGAGATGCGATTCGCCACCTGGTCATCAGAAGGGGGAAAGGAGAAGATTAATTGTGTGTCGTCTGCATAGCAATGATAGGAGAGACCATGTGAGGTTATGACAGAGCCAAGTGACTTGGTGTATAGCGAGAATAGGAGAGGGCCTAGAACAGAGCCCTGGGGGACACCAGTGGTGAGAGCGCGTGGCGAGGAGACAGATTCTCGCCACGCCACCTGGTAGGAGCGACCTGTCAGGTAGGACGCAATCCAAGCGTGGGCCGCGCCGGAGATGCCCAACTCGGAGAGGGTGGAGAGGAGGATCTGATGGTTCACAGTATCGAAGGCAGCCGATAGGTCTAGAAGGATGAGAGCAGAGGAGAGAGAGTTAGCTTTAGCAGTGCGGAGCGCCTCCGTGATGCAGAGAAGAGCAGTCTCAGTTGAATGACTAGTCTTGAAACCTGACTGATTTGGATCAAGAAGGTCATTCTGAGAGAGATAGAGGGAGAGCTGGCCAAGGACGGCACGTTCAAGAGTTTTGGAGAGAAAAGAAAGAAGGGATACTGGTCTGTAGTTGTTGACATCGGAGGGATCGAGTGTAGGTTTCTTCAGAAGGGGTGCAACTCTCGCTCTCTTTGAAGACGGAAGGGACGTAGCCAGCGGTCAGGGATGAGTTGATGAGCGAGGTGAGGTAAGGGAGAAGGTCCCCGGAAATGGTCTGGAGGAGAGAGGAGGGGATAGGGTCGAGCGGGCAGGTTGTTGGGCGGCCGGCCGTCACAAGAAGCGAGATTTCATCTGGAGAGAGAGGGGAGAAAGAGGTCAGAGCACAGGGTAGGGCAGTGTGAGCAGAACCAGCGGTGTCGTTTGACTTAGCAAACGAGGATCGGATGTCGTCGACCTTCTTTTCAAAATGGTTGACGAAGTCATCTGCAGAGAGGGAGGAGGGGGGAGGGGGAGGAGGATTCAGAAGGGAGGAGAAGGTGGCAAAGAGCTTCCTAGGGTTAGAGGCAGATGCTTGGAATTTAGAGTGGTAGAAAGTGGCTTTAGCAGCAGAGACAGAGGAGGAAAATGTAGAGAGGAGGGAGTGAAAGGATGCCAGGTCCGCAGGGAGGCGAGTTTTCCTCCATTTCCGCTCGGCTGCCCGGAGCTCTGTTCTGTGAGCTCGCAATGAGTCATCGAGCCACGGAGCGGGAGGGGAGGACCGAGCCGGCCTGGAGGATAGGGGACATAGAGAGTCAAAGGATGCAGAAAGGGAAGAGAGGAGGGTTGAGGAGGCAGAGTCAGGAGAAAGGTTGGAGAAGGTATGAGCAGAGGGAAGAGATGAAAGGATGGAAGAGGAAAGAGTAGCGGGGGAGAGAGAGCGAAGGTTGGGACGGCGCGATACCATCCGAGTAGGGGCAGTGTGGGAAGTGTTGGATGAGAGCGAGAGGGAAAAGGATACAAGGTAGTGGTCGGAGACTTGGAGGGGAGTTGCAGTGAGGTTAGTGGAAGAACAGCATCTAGTAAAGATGAGGTCGAGCGTATTGCCTGCCTTGTGAGTAGGGGGAAGGTGAGAGGGTGAGGTCAAAAGAGGAGAGGAGTGGAAAGAAGGAGGCAGAGAGGAATGAGTCAAAGGTAGACGTGGGGAGGTTAAAGTCGCCCAGGACTGTGAGAGGTGAGCCGTCCTCAGGAAAGGAGCTTATCAAGGCATCAAGCTCATTGATGAACTCTCCGAGGGAACCTGGAGGGCGATAAATGATAAGAATGTTAAGCTTGAAAGGGCTGGTAACTGTGACAGCATGGAATTCAAAGGAGGCGATAGATAGATGGGTAAGGGGAGAGAGAGAGAATGACCACTTGGGAGAGATGAGGATCCCGGTGCCACCACCCCGCTGACCAGAAGCTCTCGGGGTGTGCGAGAACACGTGGGCGGACGAAGAGAGAGCAGTAGGAGTAGCAGTGTTATCTGTGGTGATCCATGTTTCCGTCAGTGCCAGGAAGTCGAGGGACTGGAGGGAGGCATAGGCTGAGATGAACTCTGCCTTGTTGGCCGCAGATCGGCAGTTCCAGAGGCTACCGGAGACCAGGAACTCCACGTGGGTCGTGCGCGCTGGGACCACCAGATTAGGGTGGCCGCGGCCACGCGGTGTGGAGCGTTTGTATGGTCTGTGCAGAGAGGAGAGAACAGGGATAGATAGACACATAGTTAACAGGGTACAGAAGAGGCTACGCTAATGCAAAGGAGATTGGAATGACAAGTGGACTACACGTCTCGAATGTTCAGAAAGTTAAGCTTACGTAGCAAGAATCTTATTGACTAAAATGATTGAAATGAAACAGTACTGCTGGAGTAGGCTAGCTGGTAGTGGCTGCGATGTTGACACTACACTAATCAAGTCGTTCCGTCGAGTGTAATAGTTTCTACAGTGCTGCTATTCGGGGCTAGCTGGCTAGCTAGCAAGGTTGATTGCGTTCCGTTACTTAAAAGAACGACAATAGCTGGCTGGCTAACCTAGAAAATCGCTCTAGGCTACACAATTGTCTTAGATACAAAGACGGCTATGTAGCTAGCTAGCTACGATCAAACAAAACAAACCGTTGTACTGTAATAGTTACTACAGTGCTGCTATTCGGGGCTAGCTGGCTAGCTACGTTAGAAGAACGACAATAGCTGGCCAGCTAACCTAGAAAATCGCTCTAGACTACACAATTGTCTTAGATACAAAGACGGCTATGTAGCTGGCTAGCTACGATCAAACAAATCAAACCGTTGTACTGTAATGAAGTGAAATGAAAATGTGATACTACCTGTGGAACGACGCGGAATGTTGACCGGGTAGTTGGAGTTCAATTCGGTAGAGGTTGGCTAGCTGTTGGCTAGCTAGCTAGCAGCATTTCCTACGTTAAGGACGACAAATAGCTGGCTAGCTAACCTCGGTAAATTAAGATAATCACTCTAAGTCTACACACTCTAAACTGCACAATTATCTTGGATACGAAGACAACTATGTAGCTAGCTGACACTACGCTAATCGAGTCGTTCAGTTGAGTGTAATAGTTTCTACAGTGCTAGTGGACAGTGGATGTTAGCTAGCTGCTTAGCTACTTAGCTAGCTGCTTAGCTAGCTGCTGGGCAGATACGTTAGGACGACGAAATACGATAATTATGCAATTGTCGTTGATACAAAGACGGCTATGTAGCTGGCTAAGAAGAAATTGCTAAGATTAGACAAATCAAACCGTTGTACTATAACGAAATGTAATGAAAAGTTATAAAAAGTTATACTACCTGCGGACCGAAGTGTAGATGCGGCCGCTCGCTCCAACCGGATACCTGTCTGGGCCTGACTACCGGTCTGTGAATACCGGTCTGGGCCTGACTACCAGTCTGTGAATACCTGTCTGGGCCTGACTACTGGTCTGTGAATACCAGTCTGGGCCTGACTACTGGTCTGTGAATACCAGTCTGGGCCTGACTACTGGTCTGTGAATACCAGTCTGGGCCTGACTACTGGTCTGTGAATACCAGTCTGGGCCTGACTACTGGTCTGTGAATACCAGTCTGGGCCTGACTACTGGTCTGTGAATACCAGTCTGGGCCTGACTACTGGTCTGTGAATACCAGTCTGGGCCTGACTACTGGTCTGTGAATACCGGTCTGGGCCTGACTACCAGTCTGTGAATACCTGTCTGGGCCTGACTACTGGTCTGTGAATACCAGTCTGGGCCTGACTACTGGTCTGTGAATACCAGTCTGGGCCTGACTACTGGTCTGTGAATACCTGTCTGGGCCTGACTACCGGTCTGTGAATACCTGTCTGGGCCTGACTACCGGTCTGTGAATACCTGTCTGGGCCTGACTACCAGTCTGTGAATACCTGTCTGGGCCTGACTTACCGGTCTGTGTGTGTGTGTGTGTGTGTGTGCTCGCGCAGTAATTCCTGTAAATGGAGTCTCAGTCACTCTAAGGGATTTGAACGCCATTGTTTTTAAGAGCCGTAGGGACATCCCAATGTGGGGGCTTTTAGAACAGCAGTGACGAAGCAAAATTACATTGTTGGCTCATCAGGTCACAGCCGTACAACAGACTCTGTTCTTCCGGGCTTTGCCTGTTGGGACCGAGGCCGAGCGTTTTTCTCTCCTCTATCTCTAGTCCGGTATGGTAGAGGTTTGATTTATTCATCCCACTTCCCCAGCTTTTCATACCGCACCTGCCCACACCCGCTGGGCTTTCTGTCCGACTCCCGCCCGCTACCGCAAGAACCTGTCCCAAGCGGTATTACTGGCCTATATCAGCCAATGCACTAGACCTACTGTAGTTTGAAGAGGGCAGAGTTGGGGAGACTTACACAGGGAAGATTTTCAGAAAAATACAAATATGGGCGATCAATATTTTATATTTTTTAGGCAATGTAGTAAACTATAGCGTAATTCTATTTATGAAGCACATTTCCATGAACAGATAATGTCCCTGTGCTTCTCCACGCAGGCAGCTACCCCTACTCTATTTAATTGGACCACACACACACACACACACACCTGCTCTAGCACCTAATGGCTACTAAAGTAGTGACACAGTGACTCTTTAACATTGTCTTGCGCTACATTTGGCATATAGGATATAGCCTACCTTTTTTTAGGAGGACGATTTGCATGGAGAGATAAATGGGTTATTAATATTGAGAACGCACTGTGGTAGCGTTTCCTCTCTGTGGTAGCATTTCGCTCTCTGTGGTAGCGTTTCGCTCTCTGGGGTAGCGTTTCGCTCTCTGGGGTAGCGTTTCGCTCTCTGTAGCGTTTCCCTCTCTGTGTAGCGTTTCCCTCTGTGGTAGCGTTTCCCTCTCTGGGGTAGCGTTTCCCTCTCTGTGGTAGAGTTTCCCTCTGTGGTAGCCTATGCGAATGACGTGCCTTTTTCTTTGCAATGACGATCACATTTTTTTAAATGCACACTAAACATGTTGGATTACGTAATGAAAAAGAGGGCACTGCAGAATTGTACTATGTAGCATTGATGCAATGACCCTGTCGGGTCTGATCGAGGCGCGTCCCTGTTATGAGTTTTTAGTGCAGTATTAATGGGACGGGAGCCCGCGCCAGCCGACACTTGCTGGCCCATTCACCAGCGAAAGTACACTGTATGCTGGGAAGACTGACGAGGGGAGTGCTGAGCCGAGCAGGGATACTAAGTCACTACGTCCAGCTACTGAACGTGGCCAACTCATCCACCACAGAAGAAGATGCAGGAAGGAAGAAGATAAAAATGAACAGCTAGACTGCTGTATTATCCCCTGCCTGCCTGTGTTTTGTGCGTGTTGGCTAGTTCATTGCCCCCTCCTTGAGCCTGGCATTACATCTCTGTGAGAGGGTGCTGTGTAGCCATTCCTTACATAGTAATTTATAGCTCTGGTCTGGCACTTCTCCGTGTAGTGAGTGGTTGAGAGAATGCCAAGTGTGTGTGTGTGTTTTAACAAGGCACACCTGTTAATTGAAATGCATTCCAGGTGACTACCTCATGAAGCTGGTTGAGAGAATGCCATGTGTGTGCAAAGCTGTCATCAAGGCAAAGGGTGGCTACTTTGAAGAATCACAAATATAAAATCAACTTTGATTTGTTTAACGCTTTTTTCCCCCTCCCCCATATGGGTTATTTTATAGTTTCGTTTTTTAATTTTACCTTTATTTTACTAGGCAAGTCAGTTAAGAACAAATTCTTATTTTCAATGACGGCCTAGGAACAGTGGGTTAACTGCCTGTTCAGGGGCAGAACGACAGATTTTTCAGCTCGGAATTCGAACTTGCAACCTTTCGGTTACTAGTCCAACGCTCTGACCACTAGGCTACCCTGCCGCCCCAGTGAGGAGGTGTGTCTAAACTTTTGACTTGTACTGTATGTCAGCACTCCAGTTTAACATGATAATGGCCACACTTCGTCTGCTGCACCCCACATCTCTGTACCATCACCCCACATCTCTGTACCATCACCCCACATCTCTGTACCATCACCCCACATCTCTGTACCATCACCCCACATCTCTGTACCATCACCCCACATCCCTGTACCATCACCCCACATCTCTGTACCATCACCCCACATCTCTGTACCATCACCCCACATCTCTGTACCATCACCCCACATCTCTGTACCATCACCCCACATCTCTGTACCATCACCCCACATCCCTGTACCATCACCCCACATCTCTGTACCATCACCCCACATCTCTGTACCATCACCCCACATCTCTGTACCATCACCCCACATCTCTGTACCATCACCCCACATCTCTGTACCATCACCCCACATCTCTGTACCATCACCCCACATCTCTGTACCATCACCCCACATCTCTGTACCATCACCCCACATTCCTATACCATCACCCCACATCCCTGTACCATCACCCCACATCCCTGTACCATCTGTAACCCAAAGCCAAGAGAGCCCCCCCCCCACACACACACACACACACCGTTGTTAACAAGGTCATCTACATGTCATATCAACGTAGCAGGTACTGCTTCCACTGTCATCCCCTCAGGCTCTTGCTGGTTCTTTAAAACAGGGGGAGACGGTGTTAATACTGGCACAGTCTGTTACATGGCTGAACCAGCCTGACCAGTGAACCAGCCTGACCAGCCTGTCCAGTGGACCAGCCTGACCAGCCTGTCCAGTGGACCAGCCTGACCAGTGGACCAGCCTGACCAGCCTGTCCAGTGGACCAGCCTGACCAGTGAAGTAGCCTGACCAGTGGACCAGCCTGACCAGCGAACCAGCCTGACCAGTGAAGTAGCCTGACCAGTGAAGTAGCCTGACCAGTGAAGTAGCCTGACCAGTGAACCAGCCTGACCAGCCTGTCCAGTGAACCAGCCTGACCAGCGAACCAGCCTGACCAGTGAAGCAACCTGACCAGCCTGACCAGTGGACCAGCCTGACCAGTGGACCAGCCTGACCAGTGAACCAGCCTGACCAGCCTGACCAGTGGACCAGCCTGACCAGTGGACCAGCCTGACCAGTGAACCAGCCTGACCAGCCTGACCAGTGGACCAGCCTGACCAGTGAAGCAGCCTGACCAGTGAACCAGACTGACCAGTGAACCAGCCTGACCAGCCTGACCAGTGAACCAGCCTGACCAGCCTGACCAGTGAACCAGCCTGACCAGTGGACCAGCCTGACCAGTGGACCAGCCTGACCAGCCTGACCAGTGAACCAGCCTGACCAGTGGACCAGCCTGACCAGTGGACCAGCCTGACCAGTGGACCAGCCTGACCAGTGGACCAGCCTGACCAGTGGACCAGCCTGACCAGTGGACCAGCCTGACCAGCCTGACCAGTGGACCAGCCTGACCAGTGGACCAGCCTGACCAGTGAACCAGCCTGACCAGTGGAAAACCAGTGGTTTTCGGGTTCTGTGTTGGGTTGGTGCCAGTAATGGCAGACGTCCCCTCTGGATCCACATGGCAGTATGCAGGAGGACGTCTGCATGAAAAACCGTGTGGGGGGCTTGTCACTTTCACAACGGCTGATAATAATGTAGGCTTGGTGGGCATGTAAACAGGTGATGAAGCACAATGACCGTACTGCCATTTTGATTCTTGTCTGCTATGAATCACCATGCAGCACGATGAGTAAAGATCCTCGTGTTGATGTGTCTGGTCTGGCTGTGGTGCAGACTGCACAGAGGGTCCTCTCGTCCCGTCCCCAGTGTGTCTGAGCCAGGGCAGAGATGGAGAGATGAAGGAAGGTAGGCGGGCACCTGAGACCGCTGGAATCGAGGGAGGAGGGAGAGATTAATGACGAGAGGATTGTGTCCTCCTGCTGCTCACACAGTTTTTCCTCTGTGGCTTTTCAGGGACAAGTCCCCTGATTTTTTTTTTTTTTAAGCCCTCAGAAAGAACCGACGATGGAGTTAAATGGAGTCTGATATTTCCAATAATTAAACGTTGCATCTCATCATATTTGCATGTTGAAATATTTTCTGTCACTGTAGCAAACTGGGTTGCTCTCGCGGCTCCCCCTGCAGACCTTTACGAGAGTGTTCAGGCAGACGTTTAACCAGTGATACATTGTAACCAGTGCCTGAACAACCATGGGCCCAGGGCCAGGAAGTGTTTGCGTGCAACAGTATAATCTACCAAACCTGAATGATTTGTAAAAATGACTAGATAGACTAGGAGGGGTAATCCAATTGATGGAAATTGATAGTAAAATATAGTTCCATGCCATTGTTATTTTTATTTTCTTCCTGTAGCTACACCCGTAGTCACCTTTTTTTTATAAAAACAAATGCTTACAAAAAAACAAACAGATTTTGTTATGAAGAACTTGAGGATCACGATCCTCATTCTTCTCACACGCTAACATCTTCATTGATGAAGGGCTTCCCGTTAGGTGACCTGCTGGGTGTGTTGGTGGTGCCAGCTTCCCCGTTAGGTGACCTGCTGGGTGTGTTGGTGGTGCCAGCTTCCCCGTTAGCTGACCTGCTGGGTGTGTTGGTGGTACCAGCTTCCCCGTTAGCTGACCTGCTGGGTGTGTTGGTGGTGCCAGCTTCCCGCTAGGTGACCTGCTGGGTGTGTTGGTGGTGCCAGCTTCCCGCCAGGGGTGACCTGCTGGGTGTGTTGGTGGTGCCAGCTTCCCCGTTAGGTGACCTGCTGGGTGTGTTGGTGGTGCCAGCTTCCCCTGCTAGGTGACCTGCTGGGTGTGTTGGTGGTGCCAGCTTCCCCGTTAGGTGACCTGCTGGGTGTGTTGGTGGTGCCAGCTTCCCGTTAGGTGACCTGCTGGGTGTGTTGGTGGTACCAGCTTCCCCCTGTTAGGTGACCTGCTGGGTGTGTTGGTGGTGCCAGCTTCCCGTTAGGTGACCTGCTGGGTGTGTTGGTGGTACCAGCTTCCCGTTAGGTGACCTGCTGGGTGTGTTGGTGGTGCCAGCTTCCCCCGTTAGGTGACCTGCTGGGTGTGTTGGTGGTGCCAGCTTCCTCGTTAGGTGACCTGCTGGGTGTGTTGGTGGTACCAGCTTCCCGTTAGGTGACCTGCTGGGTGTGTTGGTGGTGCCAGCTTCCCCGTTAGGTGACCTGCTGGGTGTGTTGGTGGTGCCAGCTTCCTGCTAGGTGACCTGCTGGGTGTGTTGGTGGTGCCAGCTTCCCCGCTAGGTGACCTGCTGGGTGTGTTGGTGGTGCCAGCTTCCCCGTTAGGTGACCTGCTGGGTGTGTTGGTGGTACCAGCTTCCCCGTTAGGTGACCTGCTGGGTGTGTTGGTGGTGCCAGCTTCCCGTTAGGTGACCTGCTGGGTGTGTTGGTGGTACCAGCTTCCCCGTTAGGTGACCTGCTGGGTGTGTTGGTGGTGCCAGCTTCCCCTTAGGTGACCTGCTGGGTGTGTTGGTGGTGCCAGCTTCCTCGTTAGGTGACCTGCTGGGTGTGTTGGTGGTACCAGCTTCCCCTGCTAGGGTGACCTGCTGGGTGTGTTGGTGGTTCCAGCTTCCCGTTAGGTGACCTGCTGGGTGTGTTGGTGGTACCAGCTTCCCCGTTAGGTGACCTGCTGGGTGTGTTGGTGGTACCAGCTTCCCCGTTAGGTGACCTGCTGGGTGTGTTGGTGGTACCAGCTTCCCCGTTAGGGTGACCTGCTGGGTGTGTTGGTGGTACCAGCTTCCCGCGGTGGCAGGGTAGCCTAGTGGTTAGAGTGTAGAGGCGGTAGGGTAGCATAGTGGTTAGAGTGTAGGGGCGGCAGGTAGTCTAGTGTGTAGGGGCGGCAGGTAGTCTAGTGGTTAGTGTGTAGGGGCGGCAGGTAGTCTAGTGGTTAGAGCGTAGGGTCGGCAGGGGTAGCCTAGTGGTTGGAGCGTAGGGGCGGCAGGGCAGCCTAGTGGTTGGAGCGTAGGGGCGGCAGGGTAGCCTAGTGGTTGGAGTGTAGGGGCGGCAGGGTAGCCTAGTGGTTGAGCGCAGGGGGCGGCAGGGTAGCCTTGTGGTTAGAGTGTAGGGGCGGCAGGGTAGCCTAGTGGTTGGAGCGTAGGGGCGGCAGGGTAGCCTTGTGGTTAGAGTGTAGGGGCGGCAGGTAGCCTAGTGGTTAGAGTGTAGGGGCGGCAGGTAGTCTAGTGGTTAATGTGTAGGGGCGGCAGGTAGTCTAGTGGTTAGAGCGTAGGGGCGGCAGGGTAGCCTAGTGGTTAGAGCGTAGGGGCGGCAGGTAGCCTAGTGGTTAGAGTGTAGGGGCGGCAGGTAGTCTAGTGGTTAGTGTGTAGGGGCGGCAGGTAGTCTAGTGGTTAATGTGTAGGGGCGGCAGGTAGCCTAGTGGTTAGAGCGTAGGGGGCGGCAGGGTAGCCTAGTGGTTAGAGCGTAGGGGCGGCAGGGTAGCCTAGTGGTTAAAGCGTAGGGGCGGCAGGGTAGCCTAGTGGTTAAAGCGTAGGGGGCGGCAGGGTAGCCTAGTGGTTAGAGCGTTGGACTAGTAACCAGAAGGTTGCAATTTCAAATCCCCGAGCTGACAAGATACAAATCTGTCGTTCTGCCCCTGAACAGGCAGTTAACCCACTGTTCCCAGGCCGTCATTGAAAATAAAAATTTGTTCTTAACTGACTTACCTGGTTAAATAAAGGTAAATTAAAATATAGGTGACCAGCTGGGTGTGTTGGTGGTGTACTGACTGTGGCCAATCCCGTCCTTCATTCCTCTGTTTGCTGAAGCCTGTGTAACACCATGCGTCAAAGATTGCTGGCACTGTGCTGAGTAAATGTTTGACGTTCGACCATAACAGAGTCCCGAAGCCTGTTGTAACTGAGGAAAAGACATTGGTGCTTTATTGCCAAATTTCGCAACCAAACAATAACCCTTCTTCTAATTCTATAATATATTCTTATTATTTTCTATGACCCAGAACAGGGAAGGCATTCTATTTTGAGGGGTTATGGGCTTGAAAGACATTGCCTGGCCTGCACCACACCACATCGCTCCTCCTGTTGTCTGCCAATTCACCCTCCACCACTACCACAATGCATCGCAAATGGTACCCTACTACCTATTTAGTGCACTACTTTCTATGGGACCTGGTCTAAAGTAGTGCACCAAAAAGGGATTCGGGTCCCATTTGGGACCTTGGAGTCCATC
Source organism: Oncorhynchus masou masou (assembly GCF_036934945.1). NCBI lineage: Eukaryota > Metazoa > Chordata > Actinopteri > Salmoniformes > Salmonidae > Oncorhynchus > Oncorhynchus masou. The sequence continues at coordinate 86,600 of NW_027008333.1, read as the reverse complement.
TGATGCGGAGGTCTTATTATCCGAGGTCGATCACGGTCAATGTTTCATCTGCTACGTGACGCCTGTGGACGCGCTTCCTCCGCTGAGACGGCAGATTACCATACAGATGCTCACGTAGGATCTGGAAAGAGACTCCAGTGAAGGGAGGTAGTTGGGGGGGGGGGGGCTTTATTGACCTTTTCCTGAGCGAGCGACGATTTTGATTGAAGCCTCTGTTCTAGTGCGTTCTGTTTTTGATCTGGTAAAGTGGTGCTGTACTGTGTTTTGATCTGGTAAAGTGGTGCTGTACTGTTTTTGACCTGGTAAAGTGGTGCTGTACTGTTTTTGACCTGGTAAAGTGGTGCTGTACTGTTTTTGACCTGGTAAAGTGGTGCTGTACTGTTTTTGACCTGGTAAAGTGGTGCTGTACTGTTTTTGATCTGGTAAAGTGGTGCTGTACTGTTTTTGATCTGGTAAAGTGGTGCTGTACTGTGTTTGACCTGGTAAAGTGGTGCTGTACTGTGTTTGACCTGGTAAAGTGGTGCTGTACTGTTTTTGACCTGGTAAAGTGGTGCTGTACTGTTTTTGATCTGGTAAAGTGGTGCTGTACTGTTTTTGACCTGGTAAAGTGGTGCTGTACTGTGTTTGACCTGGTAAAGTGGTGCTGTACTGTGTTTGACCTGGTAAAGTGGTGCTGTACTGTGTTTGACCTGGTAAAGTGGTGCTGTACTGTTTTTGTTACTATGGGCATGTGTGCTGACATGTCACCTGCTTGTCTTCCAGGGTGAAGAGGGACCACCCAGTCTGGAGTACATCCAAGCCAAAGACCTGTTCCCCCCGAAGGAGCTGGTCAGTGAGGACGACAACCTGCAGGTGGGTGGCTGGGAACACACACACACACACACCAGGTAGAGTAGACAAGAAAATGTTCAACCAGATTGGCAACGTAAATGGAAATCATCTAACCTCACCCTCAGAGCAGTGATCCACAGTTACCCCGGGTTACCACTTCACGGAGGGCTTTAGAACTCAGTCAATTAGACTGGGTGTGGATTAGGCTAGGCAGGTGGCCGTGACATGGCCGGGTCTGGCTGGGTGAGAGACGGCTAGCTGCGGTGGCAGTGGGCCACGTCTATGAGCTCATCTGTAATCCTGTTTGAAATTAGAAGACCGCATTGCAGAGTAGCTCCCTGGAGAACTGGAAGCGAGGCTACTATTGTTAAGTTGGTACTGCAGGGAAAGGTGTCTGGGCTCAACACCTAATCAGGAAAGGGGGATACCTAGTCAGTTGTCCAACTGAAATGTGTCTTCCGCATTTAACCCAACCCCTCTGAATCAGAGAGGTGCAGAGGGCTGCCTTAATCGATATCCACGTCTTCAGCGCCCGGGGAACAGGGGTTTAACTGCTTTGCTCAGGTGATTCGATCCAACAACCTTTTGGTTACTGGCCCAATGCTCTAACCACTAGACTACCTGCAGACCAGGGATAGGGTAGAGTAGAGGATCAAATCCAACTTTTATCTAAATCATTTAAAATTGTAAGACACTTTACATTTATAATTTTTTTTTTTTTTTTTTTTATTTAACCATTTTATTAACAAGGCAAGTCAGTTAAGAACAAATTCTTATTTACAATGACGGCCAAACCCGGACAACCGCCCTGTGGGACTCCCAATCACGGCCGGTTGTGATACAGCCTGGATTCGAACCAGGGTGTCTGTAGTGACGCCTCTAGCACTGAGATGCATTTACTTGGTACTCCTTCCACAACAGACAGACATTAGACTTTTAATACTTCCTTCTGCTAAGCAATCTCCAGTCAACCATGTCTGTTTTTCTCCCTAGATGTTTATTTCCTTACAGGGACCTACAGAGGCACTGTTATCAAGTCATTCATGTAATTATTGCTGTCAAGAGACTCCTCCTACTTTTTATTTTTTAAATGTGTGCATAATTTGATTGTTCTCAATTGTTAGGTCAGCCTCAGGGAACCTCGTCCATTCTAGAGTGTTTGAAAAACAAACACATTCTAACATGTTATTGTTCATGTCACAGATGATATATATATAAAAAAAAAATACTTTTTATCCATCAGCATTTTAATGATACTCTCTTGTTTCACCTTGAAATGATATGACCTCTTTGACTAGTCTCTTTAATTTTATTTTATAGAATGCGTAGAATTCAACAATCACTCTTCTTCGATGGTGTCATAGCACGCAGCATGACCGGGTCATCATAAAAAGCACGGTGTTATGTAATTAGAAGTGTTCTCAAGCTGCTCGCTCACTGTAAAAGGGCCAGTTATTTATTCTGTCATTTCTCTGTTAAAGACCGGTCTTTATTCTTTATGTGACTCGGATCTGTCTGGATGCCTAGTCACTTTATCCTGGTTTTATATACATACGGTATCTAACTCAAGTACCTCTGCACATTGATCTGTACTTCCTGTATATAGCTGCACTTTGATCTGTACTTCCTGTATATAGCTCCACATTGATCTGGTACTTCCTGTATATAGCTCCACATTGATCTGGTACTGGTACTCCTGTATATAGCTCCACATTGATCTGGTACTCCCTGTATATAGCTCCACATTGATCTGTACTCCCTGTATATAGCTCCACATTGATCTGGTACTTCCTGTATATAGCTCCACATTGATCTGGTACTTCCTGTATATAGCTCCACATTGATCTGGTACTTCCTGTATATAGCTCCACATTGATCTGGTACTTCCTGTATATTGCTCCACATTGATCTGGTACTCCCTGTATATAGCTCCACATTGATCTGTACTTCCTATATATAGCTCCACATTGATCTGGTACTTCCTGTATATAGCTCCACATTGATCTGTACTTCCTGTATATAGCTCCACATTGATCTGGTACTTCCTGTATATAGCTCCACATTGATCTGTACTTCCTGTATATAGCTCCACGTTGATCTGTACTCCCTGTATATAGCTCCACATTGATCTAGTACTGGTACTTCCTGTATATAGCTCCACGTTGATCTGGTACTTCCTGTATATAGCTCCACATTGATCTGGTACTCCCTGTATATAGCTCCACATTGATCTGGTACTTCCTGTATATAGCTCCACATTGATCTGGTACTTCCTGTATATAGCTGCACATTGATCTGTACTCCCTGTATTTAGCTCCACATTGATCTGGTACTTCCTGTATATAGCTCCACATTGATCTGGTACTTCCTGTATATAGCTCCACGTTGATCTGGTACTGGTACTCCCTGTATATAGCTCCACATTGATCTGGTACTCCCTGTATATAGATCCACATTGATCTGTACTCCCTGTATATAGCTCCACATTGATCTGGTACTCCCTGTATATAGCTCCACATTGATCTGGTACTTCCTGTATATAGCTCCACATTGATCTGTTACTTCCTGTATATAGCTCCACATTGATCTGGTACTCCCTGTATATAGCTCCACATTGATCTGGTACTCCCTGTATATAGCTCCACATTGATCTGGTACTTCCTGTATATAGCTCCACATTGATCTGGTACTTCCTGTATATAGCTCCACATTGATCTGGTACTTCCTGTATATAGCTCCACATTGATCTGGTACTCCCTGTATATAGCTCCACATTGATCTGGTACTCCCTGTATATAGCTCCACATTGATCTGGTACTTCCTGTATATAGCTCCACGTTGATCTGGTACTTCCTGTATATAGCTCCACGTTGATCTGGTACTTCCTGTATATAGCTCCACGTTGATCTGGTACTTCCTGTATATAGCTCCACATTGATCTGGTACTTCCTGTATATAGCTCCACATTGATCTGGTACTTCCTGTATATAGCTCCACATTGATCTGGTACTTCCTGTATATAGCTCCACGTTGATCTGGTACTTCCTGTATATTGCTCCATCCTTGTGTGTGTGTGGTATTTTATGGGGCGGCAGGTAGCCTAGTGGTTAGAGTTTTGGGCCAGTAACCGAAAGGTTGCTGGATCGAATCCCGAGCTGAACGAGGTAAAAATCTGTCGTGCTGCCCCTGAACAAGACAGTTAACCCACTGTTCCAAGGCCGTCATTATAAACAAGACAGTTAACCCACTGTTCCAAGGCCTTCATTATAAACAAGACAGTTAACCCACTGTTCCTAGGCCGTCATTATAAACAAGACAGTTAACCCACTGTTCCAAGGCCATCATTATAAACAAGACAGTTAACCCACTGTTCCAAGGCCGTCATTATAAACAAGACAGTTAACCCACTGTTCCTAGGCCGTCATTATAAACAAGACAGTTAACCCACTGTTCCAAGGCCGTCATTATAAACAAAACAGTTAACCCACTGTTCCAAGGCCGTCATTATAAACAAAACAGTTAACCCACTGTTCCTAGGCCATCATTATAAACAAGAATTTGTTCTTAACTGACTTGCCTAGTTAAATAAAGGTAAAGGTTAGTTACTATTTTTATATTTTAAATTCTGCATCGTTGGGAAAAGCTTTCCGCTGTAAAATCTACTACACTGGTTGTATTTGGCGCATAGGATAAATAAATTGTGATTTTTTTTTTAAGTGTTTCTTCTAGAGGCCTCCCGCCTCGGCCCTGAGCAGAAACAACCCTAGCCACTAGTTACTAGTGGAAATCTGAGAGGATTGGAAAGGCCTCTGCATCCCAATGTTCCCTATTCCCTATGTGGTGCACTACTTTCTATGGGCCCTGGTCAAAACTAGTGCACTACTTTCTATGGGCCCTGGTCAAAACTAGTGCACTACTTTCTATGGGCCCTGGTCAAAACTAGTGCACTACTTTCTATGGGCCCTGGTCAAAACTAGTGCACTACTTTCTATGGGCCCTGGTCAAAACTAGTGCACTACAAAGCTATTTCCTATGTAGTGCACTAGTTTTGACCAGGGCCCATAGAAAGTAATGCACTAGTTCCTAGGTGCCATTTGGGACTTCGCCTATTGTCTGGTTAAAGGAAGTCTCCGGGCTCTCGCCTGTCTTGCTGACTTTGATTCTGTCTTTTGATTGGCTCCTGCATGGCAGCACAAACCTCTTTGTTGGAGCTGCAGCTCGTGAAAATGCATGTTCTCTTGGGGTATGGCATTCCCTTCCAACCTGCTACAATCTACTCGGAGTGATGCACTGTAGCTTCTAATAGACAAGGAGCGCCCAGCTATAGAATGGATTAATACTTTTACTGCTCTGTGGTGCTGAGGGACTGTCTAACTGTCTAACTGCTCTGTGGTGCTGTCTAACTGCTCTGTGGTGCTGTCTAACTGCTCTGTGGTGCTGAGGGACTGTCTAACTGCTCTGTGGGACTGTCTAACTGCTCTGTGGTGCTGTCTAACTGCTCTGTGGTGCTGTCTAACTGCTCTGTGGTGCTGAGGGACTCTCTAACTGCTCTGTGGCGCTGTCTAACTGCTCTGTGGTGCTGTCTAACTGCTCTGTGGTGCTGTCTAACTGCTCTGTGGTGCTGAGGGACTGTCTAACTGCTCTGTGGTGCTGTGGGACTGTCTAACTGCTCTGTGGGACTGTCTAACTGCTCTGTGGTGCTGTCTAACTGCTCTGTGGTGCTGTCTAACTGCTCTGTGGGACTGTCTAACTGCTCTGTGGTGCTGTCTAACTGCTCTGTGGTGCTGAGGGACTCTCTAACTGCTCTGTGGCGCTGTCTAACTGCTCTGTGGTGCTGAGGGACTGTCTAACTGCTCTGTGGTGCTGTCTAACTGCTCTGTGGCGCTGTCTAACTGCTCTGTGGGACTGTCTAACTGCTCTGTGGGACTGTCTAACTGCTCTGTGGGACTGAGGGATGTCTAACTGCTCTGTGGGACTGTCTAACTGCTCTGTGGGACTGTCTAACTGCTCTGTGGGACTGTCTAACTGCTCTGTGGGACTGTCTAACTGCTCTGTGGTGCTGAGGGACTCTCTAACTGCTCTGTGGCGCTGTCTAACTGCTCTGTGGTGCTGAGGGACTGTCTAACTGCCCTGTGGTGCTGAGGGACTGTCTAACTGCTCTGTGGGACTGTCTCACTGCTCTGTGGTGCTGTCTAACTGCTCTGTGGTGCTGAGGGACTGTCTAACTGCTCTGTGCTGCTGAGAGACTGTCTAACTGCTCTGTGGGACTGTCTCACTGCTCTGTGGTGCTGTCTCACTGCTCTGTGGTGCTGTCTCACTGCTCTGTGGTGCTGTCTCACTGCTCTGTGGTGCTGTCTCACTGCTCTGTGGTGCTGTCTCACTGCTCTGTGGTGCTGTCTCACTGCTCTGTGGTGCTGTCTCACTGCTCTGTGGGACTGTCTCACTGCTCTGTGGGACTGTCTCACTGCTCTGTGGGACTGAGGGACGTCTAACTGCTCTGTGGGACTGTCTAACTGCTCTGTGGGACTGTCTAACTGCTCTGTGGTGCCTTCTAACTGCTCTGTGGTGCTGTCTAACTGCTCTGTGGTGCCTTCTAACTGCTCTGTGGGACTGTCTAACTGCTCTGTGGTGCTGTCTAACTGCTCTGTGGGACTGAGGGACTGTCTAACTGCTCTGTGGTGCTGAGGGACTGTCTAACTGCTCTGTGGTGCTGTCTAACTGCTCTGTGGGACTGTCTAACTGCTCTGTGGGACTGTCTAACTGCTCTGTGGTGCTGTCTAACTGCTCTGGGACTGTCTAACTGCTCTGTGGGACTGTCTAACTGCTCTGTGGGACTGTCTAACTGCTCTGTGGGACTGTCTAACTGCTCTGTGGGACTGTCTAACTGTTCTGTGGTGCTGTGGGACTGTCTAACTGCTCTGTGGGACTGTCTAACTGCTCTGTGGGACTGTCTAACTGCTCTGTGGGACTGTCTAACTGCTCTGTGGGACTGTCTAACTGCTCGGTGGTGCTGTGGGACTATCTAACTGCTCTGTGGTGCTGTCTAACTGCTCTGTGGTGCTGTCTAACTGCTCTGTGGTGCTGTCTAACTGCTCTGCGGGACTGAGGGACTGTCTAACTGCTCTGTGGTGCTGTCTAACTGCTCTGTGGGGCTGTCTAACTGCTCTGTGGTGCTGTCTAACTGCTCTGTGGTGCTGTCTAACTGCTCTGTGGGGCTGTCTAACTGCTCTGTGGTGCTGTCTAACTGCTCTGTGGTGCTGTCTAACTGCTCTGTGGTGCTGTCTAACTGCTCTGTGGTGCTGTCTAACTGCTCTGTGGTGCTGTCTAACTGCTCTGTGGTGCTGTCTAACTGCTCTGTGGTGCTGTCTAACTGCTCTGTGGGGCTGTCTAACTGCTCTGTGGGGCTGTCTAACTGCTCTGTCCTGCTGTCTAACTGCTCTGTGGTGCTGTTGGACTGTCTAACTGCTCTGTGGGACTGTCTAACTTCTCTGTGGTGCTGTCTTACTGCTCTGTGGTGCTGTCTTACTGCTCTGTGGGGCTGTCTTACTGCTCTGTGGTGCTGTGGGACTGTCTAACTGCTCTGTGGGACTGTCTAATAGCTCTGTGGGACTGTCTAATAGCTCTGTGGGACTGTCTAATAGCTCTGTGGGACTGTCTAACTGCTCTGTGGGACTGTCTAACTGCTCTGTGGGACTGTCTTAACTGTCATTCCCATGATAGTACCACAGTGCCAACTGATGTCTATAAAGACACAGGCAGACCAGTAGGATTGCCGGCTGTAATTTTCAAACCGATTCTACGGCCCCATTAACTGGGGCTTACTGCAAGCTAATTAGACCCCCCCCCCGTCCGTCCGTCTAGACTCAACGACAGTATTGTCACATTTGGAAAGTATTCAGACCCCTTGACTTTTTCCACCTTTTCTTAACAGCCTTATTCTAAAATGGATTAGTTAAATGAAAAATCCTCATCAATCCACAGATGATATCCCATAATGATGAAATGAAACCAGATTTTAAGAAATGTTTGCAAATGTATTAAAAATATTTAAAAAAAACATTTTATTTACATAATTATTCAGACCGTTTGCTATGACACTCAAAATTGAGCTCAGTTGCATCTTGTTTTCATTGATCACCCTTGAGGTGATGATTGGAGTCCACCTGTGTTAAATTCAATTGATTGGAAATTATTTGGAAAGGCACACACCTGTCTATATTAGATGCCACAGTTGACAGTGCATGTCAGAGCAAAAACCAAGCCATGAGGTCGAAAGAATTGTCCGTAGAGCTCCGAGACAGTAATGTGTCGAAGCACAGATATAGAGAAGGGAACCAAAACATTTCTGCAGCATTGAAGTTCCCAAGAACACAGTGGCCTCCACCATTAAATTAAATGGAAGACGTTTGGAACCACCAAGACTCTTCCTAGAGCTGGCCGCCCGACCAAACTGAGCATTCGGGGGAGAAGGGCCTTGGTCATGGAGATGACCAAGAACCCGATGGTCACTCTGACAGAGTTCCAGAGTTCCTCTGTGGAGATGAGTGACCCTTCCAGAAGGACAACCATCTCTGCAGCACTCCAACATCAGGCCTTCATGGTAGAGTGAACAGACAGAAGCCACTCCTCAGTAAAAGGCACATGAAAGCCAGCTTGATGTTTGCCAAAAGGCACCTAAAGTCTCTCAGACCATGAGAAACGAGATTCTCTGGTCTGATGAAACCAAGATAAAACTATTTTTAAACCTGTCACCATCCTTACAGTGAAGCATGGTGGTGGTGGCATCATCATTTTGTGGGGATGTTTGTCAGGATTGAGGGAAAGATGAACGGAGCAAATGAGAGAGATCCTTGATGAAAACCTGCTCAGGACCTCAGACAGGGCAACGGTTTACCTTCCAACAGGACAACGACCCTAAGCACACAGCCAAGACAACGTAGGAGTGGCTTCGGGACTTGTCTCTGAATTTCCTTGAGTGACCCAGCCAGAGCCCGGACTTGAACCACATCGAACATCTCTGGAGAGACCTGAAAACAGACCTGAAAACCGCTGTGCAGGTCTGCTGAGAAGAATGGGTGAACCTCTCCAAATACAGGTGTGCCAAGCTTGTAGCGTCATACCCAGGAAGACTCAAGGCTGTAATCGATGCCAAAGGTGCTTCAACAAAGAACTGAGTAAAGGGTCTGAATAGTTATGTGATTAAATAAAAATAGATACAAATTCAAAACTTTTTTTTTTGTCATTATGTGGGCGGGGGTGAAGTGGCATCATCTCTCCTTCCTGTGACCCATTTCTCCGATCATTCATTCCATCAGAGGGAAGTGGAGTTTATGAGAATCCTAATAAATAGCCTAGATTATGAAATAACATTTTTTTTTTTTGTTGTTGTTGTTGTTTAAAAAAAAAAAGTCTTTCTCTTCTCCAGTGCAGACATACATAATATCTATCCTGTAGTCCCCAGGCCCAGTCACCTGCTCCTGCTGCTCGGTCGGTTTCTGTACTGTACACTCTAGGCTACAGCTTTCCCAGCCCTGCGTTGGCTAATGATGTTGTCTCAAGTGTACCCTGCTCTTCAGACATCTCCCCTGCGTGCTGAGTATTTTCAAACACTAAAAGTAGGATCTTCTGGGGACGACTCGGCACATTCTGGCTGTAATGAGGCAATGCAGTATTGTGTGTCTCTAGGCAACAACATTACCAGTGTTATGATGCGTGTAAAATAGAATCATTATAATTGAGGTGTTGTAGTCTCTCTCCTAATGAATTCTCACAGCATAACAACAATGTGAAATAGAATCATTATAATTGAGGTGTTGTAGTCTTGAAGTGTTGTAGTCTTGAAGTGTTGTAGTCTCTCTCCTAATGAATTCTCACAGCAACAACAATGAACCACTTTTCGCTCGTCAAGAAGGTCCCGGCACACGCGTCACAAATACTTGAGTTGGGGAAAGATATATTATATATTATGTTGGTTAGAGATGTTCTTCAATTCACCAAACACACACACACACACACTGACACACACACACACACTGAAACATACACACACACACTCTGACACATACACACACACACTCTGAAACATACACACACACACACACACCACACACCACACACACACACACACACACACTCTGAAACACACATTTACATTTACATTTAAGTCATTTGGCAGACGCTCTTATCCAGAGCGACTTACAAATTGGTGAATTCACCTTATGACATCCAGTGGAACAGCCACTTTACAATAGTGCATCTAAATCATTTAAGGGGAGGGGGTGAGAAGGATTACTTTATCCTATCCTAGGTATTCCTTAAAGAGGTGGGGTTTCAGGTGTCTCCGGAAGGTGGTGATTGACTCCGCTGTCCTGGCGTCGTGAGGGAGTTTGTTCCACCATTGGGGGCCAGAGCTGCGAACAGTTTTGACTGGGCTGAGCGGGAACTGTACTTCCTCAGTGGTAGGGAGGCGAGCAGGCCAGAGGTGGATGAACGCAGTGCCCTTGTTTGGGTGTAGGGCCTGATCAGAGCCTGGAGGTACTGCGGTGCCGTTCCCTCACAGCTCCGTAGGCAAGCACCATGGTCTTGTAGCGGATGCGAGCTTCAACTGGAAGCCAGTGGAGAGAGCGGAGGAGCGGGGTGACGTGAGAGAACTTGGGAAGGTTGAACACCAGACGGGCTGGCGTTCTGGATGAGTTGTAGGGGTTTAATGGCACAGGCAGGGAGCCCAGCCAACAGCGAGTTGCAGTAATCCAGACGGGAGATGACAAGTGCCTGGATTAGGACCTGCGCCGCTTCCTGTGTGAGGCAGGGTCGTACTCTGCGGATGTTGTAGAGCATGAACCTACAGGAACGGGCCACCGCCTTGATGTTAGTTGAGAACGACAGGGTGTTGTCCAGGATCACGCCAAGGTTCTTAGCGCTCTGGGAGGAGGACACAATGGAGTTGTCAAGGTGGTGATCCGTCATCCACACTGATATGTCTGCCAGACATGCAGAGATGCGATTCGCCACCTGGTCATCAGAAGGGGGAAAGGAGAAGATTAATTGTGTGTCGTCTGCATAGCAATGATAGGAGAGACCATGTGAGGTTATGACAGAGCCAAGTGACTTGGTGTATAGCGAGAATAGGAGAGGGCCTAGAACAGAGCCCTGGGGGACACCAGTGGTGAGAGCGCGTGGTGAGGAGACAGATTCTTGCCACGCCACCTGGTAGGAGCGACCTGTCAGGTAGGACGCAATCCAAGCGTGGGCCGCGCCGGAGATGCCCAACTCGGAGAGGGTGGAGAGGAGGATCTGATGGTTCACAGTATCGAAGGCAGCCGATAGGTCTAGAAGGATGAGAGCAGAGGAGAGAGAGTTAGCTTTAGCAGTGCGGAGCGCCTCCGTGATACAGAGAAGAGCAGTCTCAGTTGAATGACTAGTCTTGAAACCTGACTGATTTGGATCGAGAAGGTCATTCTGAGAGAGATAGCGGGAGAGCTGGCCAAGGACGGCACGTTCAAGAGTTTTGGAGAGAAAAGAAAGAAGGGATACTGGTCTGTAGTTGTTGACATCGGAGGGATCGAGTGTAGGTTTTTTCAGAAGGGTGCAACTCTCGCTCTCTTGAAGACGGAATGGACGTAGCCAGCGGTCAGGGATGAGTTGATGAGCGAGGTGAGGTAAGGGAGAAGGTCTCCGGAAATGGTCTGGGGAAGAGAGGAGGGGATAGGGTCAAGCGGGCAGGTTGTTGGGCGGCCGGCCGTCACAAGAAGCGAGATTTCATCTGGAGAGAGAGGGGAGAAAGAGGTCAGAGCACAGGGTAGGGCAGTGTGAGCAGAACCAGCGGTGTCGTTTGACTTAGCAAACGAGGATCGGATGTCGTCGACCTTCTTTTCAAAATGGTTGACGAAGTCATCTGCAGAGAGGGAGGAGGGGGGAGGGGGAGGAGGATTCAGGAGGGAGGAGAAGGTGGCAAAGAGCTTCCTAGGGTTAGAGGCAGATGCTTGGAATTTAGAGTGGTAGAAAGTGGCTTTAGCAGCAGAGACAGAGGAGGAAAATGTAGAGAGGAGGGAGTGAAAGGATGCCAGGTCCGCAGGGAGGCGGATTTTCTTCCGTTTCTGCTCGGCTGCCCGGAGCCCTGTTCTGTGAGCTCGCAATGAGTCGTCGAGCCACGGAGCGGGAGGGGAGGACCGAGCCGGCCTGGAGGATAGGGGACATAGAGAGTCAAAGGATGCAGAAAGGGAAGAGAGGAGGGTTGAGGAGGCAGAATCAGGAGATAGGTTGGAGAAGGTATGAGCAGAGGGAAGAGATGATAGGATGGAAGAGGAGAGAGTAAAGCGGGGGGAGAGAGAGCGAAGGTTGGGACAGCGCGATACCATCCGAGTAGGGGCAGTGTGGGAAGTGTTGGATGAGAGCGAGAGGAAAAGGATACAAGGTAGTGGTCGGAGACTTAGAGGGGAGTTGCAATGAGGTTAGTGGAAGAACAGCATCTAGTAAAGATGAGGTCGAGCGTATTGCCTGCCTTGTGAGTAGGGGGGAAGGTGAGAGGGTGAGGTCAAAAGAGGAGAGGAGTGGAAAGAAGGAGGCAGAGAGGAATGAGTCAAAGGTAGACGTGGGGAGGTTAAAGTCGCCCAGGACTGTGAGAGGTGAGCCGTCCTCAGGAAAGGAGCTTATCAAGGCATCAAGCTCATTGATGAACTCTCCGAGGAACCTGGAGGGCGATAAATGATAAGGATGTTAAGCTTGAAAGGGCTGGTAACTGTGACAGCATGGAATTCAAAGGAGGCGATAGACAGATGGGTAAGGGAGAAAGAGAGAATGACCACTTGGGAGAGATGAGGATCCCAGTGCCACCACCCCGCTGACCAGAAGCTCTCGGGGTGTGCGAGAACACGTGGGCGGATGAAGAGAGAGCAGTAGGAGTAGCAGTGTTATCTGTGGTGATCCATGTTTCCGTCAGTGCCAAGAAGTCGAGGGACTGGAGGGAGGCATAGGCTGAGATGAACTCTGCCTTGTTGGCCGCAGATCGGCAGTTCCAGAGGCTACCGGAGACCTGGAACTCCACGTGGGTCGTGCGCGCTGGGACCACCAGATTAGGGTGGCCGCGCCACGCGGGGTGTGGAGCGTTTGTATGGTCTGTGCAGAGAGGAGAGAACAGGGATAGATAGACACATAGTTGACAGGCTACAGAAGAGGCTACGCTAATGCAAAGGAGATTGAAATGACAAGTGGACTACACGTCTCGAATGTTCAGAAAGTTAAGCTTACGTAGCAAGAATCTTATTGACTAAAATGATTGAAATGATACAGTACTGCTGGAGTAGGCTAGCTGGCAGTGGCTGCGTTGTTGACTTTGTAGGCTAGCTGGCAGTGGCTGCGTTGTTGACACTACACTAATCAAGTCGTTCCGTTGAGTGAATAGTTTCTACAGTGCTGCTATTCGGGGGGCTAGCTGGCTAGCTAGCAGTGTTGATTACGTTACGTTACGTTAAAAGAACGACAATAGCTGGCTAGCTAACCTAGAAAATCGCTCTAGACTACACAATTGTCTATGATACAAAGAGAACGGCTATGTAGCTAGCTAGCTACGATCAAACAAATCAAACCGTTGTACTGTAATGAAGTGAAATGAAAATGTGATACTACCTGTGGAGCGAAGCGGAATGTAGACCGGGTTGTTGAAGTTCTATTCGGTAGACGTTGGCTAGCTGTTGGCTAGCTAGCTAGCAGTATCTCCTACGTTAAGGACGACAAATAGCTGGCTAGCTAACCTCGGTAAATTAAGATAATCACTCTAAGTCTGCACTCTAAACTACACAATTATCTTGGATACGAAGACAGCAAAGACAACTATGTAGCTAGGTAACACTACACTAATCAAGTCGTTCAGTTGAGTGTAATAGTTTCTACAGTGCTGGTAATCGGTAGACGGTGGACATTAGCTAGCTGCTGTGCAGATAGCAGTGTAGACTACGTTAGGATCTTTAAAATACGATAATTACGCAATTATCTTTGATACAAAGACGGCTATGTAGCTAGCTAAGGAGAGATTGCTAAGATTAGACAAATCAAACCGTTGTACTATAATGACACACACACACACACACACACACACACACACACACACACACACACACACACACACACACACACACACACACACACACACACACTCTGAAACACACACACTCTGAAACACACACACACACTCTGAAACACACACACACACTCTGAAACACACACACTGAAACACCACACACACACACACACACTCTGAAACATACACACACGCACACATACACACACGCACACACACTCTGAAACACACACACAATGAAACACACACACACACACTGAAACACACACACACACACTGAAACACACACACTGAAACACACACACACACACTGAAACACACACACACACTGAAACACACACACTGAAACACACACACACTGAAACACACACACACACACTGAAACACACACACTGAAACACACACACACTGAAACACACACACACGCACTGAAACACACACACACTGAAAAACACTGAAACACACACACACACACAGTAATAAAGCGTATCCCACTTTGCTTTACAGACCTGATAGTGAACAGAGCTTTGATCCAGCCGGAGAAGATGTGACCTCATGATTCGATGTCATTTTGACGTCACTCTGTAAAACCTCCTCACACCTCACAGATGTTCCTCAGCTGACGCCTGTCTCTGTTTAATAAAAACTCGAACAGAGGCATAATTTGTCACCGGCACTATTAAATCATTCTCAGTAAAATGACTAAATGTTGAATTGAGGGAAAGAGTTCAAGATAATATTTTTTTTTTTTGGGGGGGGGGTAGTAAGACGTGCTTAACAGGTTTCCTGTTTTAGAACAGGGTTTCTCTAACTCTGTCCTGCCCCCCCCCCCACACACACACACACATTTACATTTACATTTAAGTCATTTGGCAGACGCTCTTATCCAGACACACACACTTTTTGACCTATCACTACACAGCTGAAACAAAAATGTTTTGATGATGGGTTGGATATTTGAAACAGGGTCTGGGAAAATCCTGTTTGTAGACGATGTGAGCCGTCAATTTGGAGTTTGGGCACAGTCCACTTCCCTTGTTTAGTGTCCCCCCCCCCCCCCCACACACCCCGATCCCTCTCCACCTGGTTGGGTCTTTAAGCAGCTAAATGGCTGCTTCTGAAGGAAATGAAGAATGTGTTCTATTATATCGTGACGGAAACCAATTATGTTAATGCGTGGTTCTTGTCCCTCCCTCGAGTCTCGATTCGCACCATATCCCCTAAATAGTGCACTACTTTTGACCAGAGCCCTTATTGGGGAATAGGTTACCGTTTAGGATGCATCTCTGGGAATCTGGGCTGAGGGCTGGGTCTAGGGGACTAATACAATGGCCACATAGCTGGAATGTTAATAGAAGGTTTGAGAGCCATCACACACACACACACACACACACACACACACACCCTTCAACTCCCCTGCCATCCTGTTTAGCCTGTCGGCCTGCTCAGTCAGGCTCAAAAACCAACCCGCATGCTATCCTCTCTCACAGAGGTCGTTTTACGCTAGTACGGCTATGTGCTAATTGGGACTGACGCAAACACTCTTTATTTTCCACCAACTGTCCCATGTTCCAACCTCCTAGTACACAGTTCTGGAAGGGTACGCCAGCGAGGGAGCGGCGCAGTGTCTGGCCACTGGGTAGAGGCGCTGCTCAGTGGCTTTCTGTTTGTAGTGAGGTATTACATCCCTAGGGATCTCTCTCACTCCCTCCTCGCTTTCGCTCTCTCTCCCCCTCCCTCGCTCGCTCTCTCTCCCCCTCTCTCGCTCGCTCTCTCTCCCCCTCTCTCGCTCGCTCTCTCTCCCCCTCTCTCGCTCGCTCTCTCTCTCCCCCTCGCTCGCTCTCTCTCTCTCGCGCTCTCTCTCCCGTCTCACGCTCGCTCTCTCTCTCTCTCTCCTGTCTCGCTCTCTCTCCCCTCTCGCGCTCTCTCGCTCTCTCCCTCTCCCTCTCCTATCCATGTGGTCCTCTTTCATATAATCTAGTCATTCTATTTCTATGCTGTTTTTAACCAAAGCAGATCTCCATGGTAACCATTGTCCAGTCAAGCTGTAAGGTTCAGTGAGTGTATATAGCTAAGCAGTGGAGTTTGTGGTCTCTTCAGAAGACTAAATCCATCTTAGATCATAACAAGTCCTCCAGAAACAGCCCTGAAAACACACAGGGCGTGTCATTGAACTGTATTTTAACCTTGTGTTATTCCTGGTGGAGACGAGTGTGTTTCTTTAAGAGATCAGTTGTCCATTGGACTCCATTTTATTTTGTTCTGGTTTGATGTGTGTGTGGCTGTTCACCCCTGACAGAGGTAGACGAGGACGAGAGGGTAGACGAGGACGAGAGGGTAGACGAGGACGAGAGGGTAGACGAGGACGAGAGGGTAGACGAGGACGAGAGGGTAGACGAGGACGAGAGGGTAGACGAGGAGGAGAGGGTAGACGAGGAGGAGAGGGTAGACGAGGAGGAGAGGGTAGACGAGGAGGAGAGGGTAGACGAGGAGGAGAGGGTAGACGAGGAGGAGAGGGTAGACGAGGAGGAGAGGGTAGACGAGGAGGAGAGGGTAGACGAGGAGGAGATGAGGGCAGAGTAGACGAGGACGATAAATATTCCGGTCTAAAGTGGATGTAACACTGCAATGTTTTTAATGATGTGTTGGCGTTTTGTATCCTGATTTTTTTATTTATTTTTTATTTATTTTAATTCTCCTGTTTTTCCTTATCACACCGTTGATCTGGTGTTGTCTGTTTAACGTTGCGTCGTTGTAGTCCTAACCTTTTGTATTGACGTTTGCGTCCCCTCCAGGTGCCGTTCCCAGCTCTTCAGGGGGAAGGGGTGGAGTATCTGGGCCGAGCCGACGATGCCGTCATCGCCATCTCCAACTACAGGCTCCACATCAAGTTCAAGGACTCTGTCATCAATGTAAGACATGATGCGCACACACAGCCTGCTTCCTAATGGCCCCCTCTAGCCTCCTCACCCCCTGGTGCGTGGTCCCACTCCTCACCCCCTGGTCGTGGTCCCTCTCCTCACCCCCTGGTGCGTGGTCCCTCTCCTCACCCCCTGGTGCGTGGTCCCCCTCACCCCCTGGTGCGTGGTCCCTCTCCTCACCCCTGGTGCGTGGTCCCTCTCCTCACCCCCTGGTGCGTGGTCCCCCTCCTCACCCCCTGGTGCGTGGTCCCCCTCCTCACCCCCTGGTGCGTGGTCCCCCTCCTCACCCCCTGGTGCGTGGTCCCCCTCCTCACCCCCTGGTGCGTGGTCCCTCTCCTCACCCCTGGTGCGTGGTCCCTCTCCTCACCCCCTGGTGCGTGGTCCCTCTCCTCACCCCCTGGTGCGTGGTCCCTCTCCTCACCCCCTGGTGCGTGGTCCCCCTCCTCACCCCTGGTGCGTGGTCCCCCTCCTCACCCCCTGGTGCGTGGTCCCCCTCCTCACCCCCTGGTGCGTGGTCCCCCTCCTCACCCCCTGGTGCGTGGTCCCTCTCCTCACCCCCTGGTGCGTGGTCCCTCTCCTCACCCCTGGTGCGTGGTCCCCCTCCTCACCCCCTGGTGATTGGTCCCCCTCCTCACCCCCTGGTGCGTGGTCCCCCTCCTCACCCCCTGGTGCGTGGTCCCCCTCCTCACCCCCTGGTGCGTGGTCCCCCTCCTCACCCCCTGATGCGTGGTCTCCCTCCTCACCCCTGGTGCGTGGTCTCCCTCCTCACCCCTGGTGCGTGGTCTCCCTCCTCACCCCCTGGTGCGTGGTCTCCCTCCTCACCCCCTGGTGCGTGGTCCCACTCCTCACCCCCTGGTGCTTGGTCCCTCTCCTCACCCCCTGGTGCTTGGTCCCCCTCTCAGCCCCTGGTGCTTGGTCCCTCTCCTCACCCCCTGGTGCTTGGTCCCCCTCTAGCCTCCTCACCCCCTGGTGCTTGGTCCCCCTCCTCACCCCCTGGTGCTTGGTCCCCCCTCCTCACCCCCTGGTGCGTGGTCCCCCTCCTCACCCCCTGGTGCGTGGTCCCCCTCCTCACCCCCTGGTGCGTGGTCCCCCTCCTCACCCCCTGGTGCGTGGTCCCCCTCCTCACCCCCTGGTGCGTGGTCCCCCTCCCCTCACCCCTGGTGCGTGGTCCCCCTCCTCACCCCCTGGTGCGTGGTCCCCCTCCTCACCCCCTGGTGCTTGGTCCCTCTCCTCACCCCCTAGTGCTTGGTCCCTCTCCTCACCCCCTGGTGCTTGGTCCCTCTCCTCACCCCTGGTGCTTGGTCCCCCCTCTAGCCTCCTCACCCCTGGTGCTTGGTCTCTCTCCTCACCCCCTGGTGCTTGGTCCCCCTCTCAGCCCCTGGTGCTTGGTCCCTCTCTCACCCCCTGGTGCTTGGTCCCTCTCCTCACCCCCTGGTGCTTGGTCCCCCTCTAGCCTCCTCACCCCCTGGTGCTTGGTCCCCCCTCCTCACCCCTGGTGCTTGGTCCCCCTCCTCACCCCCTGGTGCTTGGTCCCCCTCCTCACCCCCCCTGGTGCGTGGTCCCCCTCCTCACCCCTGGTGCGTGGTCCCCCTCCTCACCCCCTGGTGCGTGGTCCCCCTCCTCACCCCCTGGTGCGTGGTCCCCCTCCTCACCCCCTGGTGCGTGGTCCCCCTCCTCACCCCCTGGTGCGTGGTCCCCCTCCTCACCCCCTGGTGCGTGGTCCCCCTCCTCACCCCCTGGTGCTTGGTCCCTCTCCTCACCCCTAGTGCTTGGTCCCTCTCCTCACCCCCTGGTGCTTGGTCCCTCTCCTCACCCCCTGGTGCTTGGTCCCCCTCTAGCCTCCTCACCCCCTGGTGCTTGGTCCCCCTCCTCACCCCCTGGTGCGTGGTCCCCTCCTCACCCCCTGGTGCGTGGTCCCCCTCCTCACCCCCTGGTGCGTGGTCCCCCTCCTCACCCCCTGGTGCGTGGTCCCCCTCCTCACCCCTGGTGCGTGGTCTCCCTCCTCACCCCCTGGTGCGTGGTCCCCCCCTCACCCCCTGGTGATTGGTCCTCCTCCTCACCCCCTGGTGCTTGGTCCCCCTCCTCGCCCCCTGGTGCGTGGTCCCCCTCCTCACCCCCTGGTGCTTGGTCCCCCTCCTCACCCCCTGGTGCGTGGTCCCCCTCCTCACCCCCTGGTGCGTGGTCCCCCTCCTCACCCCCTGGTGCGTGGTCCCCCTCCTCACCCCCTGGTGCGTGGTCCCCCTCCTCACCCCCTGGTGCGTGGTCCCCCTCCTCACCCCCTGGTGCGTGGTCCCCCTCCTCACCCCCTGGTGCGTGGTCCCCCTCCTCACCCCCTGGTGCGTGGTCCCCCTCCTCACCCCTGGTGATTGGTCCCCCTCCTCACCCCCTGGTGCTTGGTCCCCCTCCTCACCCCCTGGTGCTTGGTCCCCCTCCTCACCCCCTGGTGCGTGGTCCCTCTCCTCACCCCCTGGTGCGTGGTCCCTCTCCTCACCCCCTGGTGCGTGGTCCCTCTCCTCACCCCCTGGTGCTTGGTCCCCCTCTGGCCTCCTCACCCCCTGGTGCTTGGTCCCCCTCCTCACCCCCTGGTGCTTGGTCCCTCTCCTCACCCCCTGGTGCTTGGTCCCCCTCTAGCCTCCTCACCCCCTGGTGCTTGGTCCCCCTCTAGCCTCCTCACCCCCTGGTGCTTGGTCCCCCTCTCAGCCCCTGGTGCTTGGTCCCCCTCTCAGCCCCTGGTGCTTGGTCCCTCTCTCACCCCCTGGTGCGTGGTCCCCCTCCTCACCCCCTGGTGCTTGGTCCCCCTCTCAGCCCCTGGTGCTTGGCAGTGCACTGGTCACCACAGAGAGCGATGCATTGAGCAGTGTCTCTGATCTCACCAGCCAGGACTGTTTTGACATGGCCTCTGGGGTTTTAGGCAGCCGGTGCCAATGATTCCTTACTTGCATACACACACACACACACACACACACACACACACACACACACACACACACACACACGTCCCCTCCTACTGACATCAGCCCCTGCTGTAATACAAACAGCCTAGTTGTTTTCATTCAGTGACCTGGCAGAGAGATTCCTCCTCCCTCTCCTCTCTCTCCTCCTCTCTCTCCCTCTCTCCCTCCCTCTCCTCCCTCTCCTCCCTCTCCTCTCTCTCTCTCTCTCTCCCTCTCTCTCTCTCTCTCCCTCTCCCTCTCTCTCCTCTCTCTCCTCCCTCTCCTCTCTCTCCCTCTCCCTCTCTCTCCTCTCTCCTCTCTCTCCCTCTCTCTCCTCTCTCTCTCTCTCTCTCCCTCTCTCCCTCTCTCTCTCTCTCTCTCTCTCTCTTCTCTCTCTTCTCTCTCTTCTCTCTCTTCTCTCTCCCTCCCTCTCCTCCCTCTCCCTCCCCCTCCTCCCTCTCCTCCTCTCTCTCTCTCCTCTCTCCTCCCTCTCCTCCCTCTCCTCCCTCTCCTCTCTCTCCTCCCTCTCCTCCCTCTCCTCCCTCTCCTCTCTCTCTCCCTCTCCTCCTCCCTCTCTCTCCCTCCTCTCTCCCTCTCTCTCTCCTCTCCTCCTCTCTCCCTCCCTCCCTCTCTCTCTCTCTCTCCTCCCTCTCCTCTCTCTCCTCTCTCTCCCTCTCTCTCCCCAACTCCAGTCAACTTGCAGAGGCCTTGTAGCAGGACTCACATAGGTCTGCACTGTCAGAGTTTATGCTGCCTTCATATCAAAATGTTGAATTCTCTGGGGGTTTTTCTCCCTTTTTACTGTCTGTTTGTTGAAAAGTATTCTGGGTAGTATGTAGGGTTTAGCAACATTTCTAGTAGTAAACGTTAAGTAACATTTCCGAAAAGTGGCATGCCGTACAGTAGGACTGGCATTCTACCAATGTTTTCTCTGTCTATAGCCAGGATTAAGCAACCTCTCAAAGAAGAGACATGAAGGATTGGCATTTGACAGTGCAAGCAGGGTCCTGCACTGAACCTAGTCAGAGGCACAGATGAACTGTAGTAACCGTTAGTAACCGTTAGCCAACCAGCTCTCTCCCTAAGCCATACCGCCCTCCTTCTAATCGCTCTGTTCTCACCCTTTGAGCCCATTGAGGTTATTTCCATTCTCTCCTTCTCTTCTCTCCTTTTCTCCTCTCCTTCTCTCCTTTTCTCCTCTCCTCTCCGTCTCTTCTCTCCTTTTCTTCTCTTCTCTCCTTCTCTTCTCTCCTTTTCTCTTCTCTCCTTTTCTCCTCTCCTTCTCTTCTCTCCTTTTCTTCTCTTCTCTCCTTCTTCTCCCCTTCTCTTCTCTCATCTCCTCTCCTTTTCTTCTCTCCTTCTCTTGGTTGTGGTTCTACCTTGTGATTTTTTTCTCTGCTTCAGTGTATCATCTTCCATCTTTAGCTCACTGTATTTTGATGTTCCATTTAACCTCCACTTCCTTCTGTTTTATTTCTTTAGTTTAATCATGTTTCCATTTCCTCCCGTCTTGACACCGCTCTCTCTGCTCTCCCTCTTTCTCTCTCTCCCTGCTCCCCCTCTTTCTCTCTCTCTCTCTGCTTCCCCTCTTTCTCTCTCTCTCTGCTCCCCCTCTTTCTCTCTCTCTTTCTCTCTCTCTGCTCTCCCTCTTTCTCTCTCTCTGCTCTGCTCCCCTCTTTCTCTCTCTCTGCTCCCCCTCTTCTCTCTCTCTCTCTCTCTCTGCTCCCCCTCTTTCTCTCTCTCTCTGCTCCCCCTCTTTCTCTCTTTCTCTGCTCCCACCTCTTTCTCTCTCTCTCTCTGCTCCCCCTCTTTCTCTCTCTCTCTCTCTCTGCTCCCCTCTCTCTTCTCTCTCTCTCTCTGCTCCCCTCCTCTTTCTCTCTCTCTCTCTGCTCTCCCCTCTTTTCTCTCTCTCTCTGCTCACCCTCTTTCTCTCTCTCTCTCTCTCTGCTCCCCCTCTTTCTCTCTCTTCTCCCCCTCTCTCTCTCTGCTCACCCCTCTTTCTCTCTCTCTGCTCTCCCCCTCTTCTCTCTCTCTGCTCCCCCTCCTTTTCTCTCTTTCTCTCTCTGCTCCCCCCTCCTTTCTCTCTCTCTCTGCTCCCCCTCTTCTCTCTCTCTCTCCCCCCTCCTCCTTTCTCTCTCTGCTCCCCCCTTTCTCTCTCTCTGCTCCCCCTCCCTCTTCTCTCTCTGCTCCCCCCTTTCTCTGCTCTCTCTCTGCTCCCCCTCCTTTTCTCTCTCTGCTCCCCTCTTTCTTCTCTTCCCCCCTCCTTTTCTCTCTGGGCTCCCCCTCCTTTTCTCTCTCTCCCCCTCCCTTTTCTCTCTCTGCTCCCCCCCCTCCTTTTCTCTCTCTGCTCCCCCTCCTTTTCTCTCTCTGCTCCCCCCTCCTTTTCTCTCTCTGCTCCCCCTCCTTTTCTCTCTCTGCTCCCCCTCCTTTCTCTCTCTGCTCCCCCCCTCCTTTTCTCTCTCTGCTCCCCCCCTCCTTTTCTCTCTCTGCTCCCCCTCCTTTTCTCTCTCTCTGCTCCCCCCTCCTTTTCTCTCTCTGCTCCCCCCTCCTTTTCTCTCTCTGCTCCCCCTCCTTTTCTCTCTCTCTGCTCCCCCTCCTTTTCTCTCTCTGCTCCCCCCTCCTTTTCTCTCTCTGCTCCCCCTCCTTTTCTCTCTCTGCTCCCCCTCCTTTTCTCTCTGCTCCCCCTCCTTTTCTCTCTGCTCCCCCTCCTTTTCTCTCTCTGCTCCCCCTCCTTTCTCTCTCTGCTCCCCCCTCCTTTTCTCTCTGCTCCCCCTCCTTTTCTCTCTCTGCTCCCCCTCCTTTTCTCCTCTGCTCCCCCTCCTTTTCTGTCTGCTCCCTCCTCCCCCTTTTTCTCTCTCTGCTCCCCCTCCTTTTCTCTCTCTGCTCCCCCTCCTTTTCTCTCTCTGCTCCCCCCTCCTTTTCTCTCTCTGCTCCCCCTCCTTTTCTCTCTCTCTCTGCTCCCCTCCTCCTCTCTCTCTGCTCCCCCTCCTTTTCTCTCTCTGCTCCCCCTCCTCTTTTCTCTCCTCTGTCTCCCCCTCCTTTTCTCTCTCTGCTCCCCCTCCTTTTCTCTCTGCTCCCCCCCCTCCTTTTCTCTCTCTGCTCCCCCTCCCTTCTCTCTCTGCTCCCCCTCCTTTTCTCTCTCTGCTCCCCCTCCTTTCTCTCTCTCTCTCTGCTCCCCCTCCCTCTCTCTCTGCTCCCCCTCTTTCTCTCTCTGCTCCCCCCTCCTTTTGCTCTCTCTCTCTCTGCTCCCCCTCCTTTTCTCTCTCTGCTCCCCCTCCTTTTCTCTCTCTGCTCCCCCTCCTTTTCTCTCTCTGCTCCCCCTCCCCCTCTCTCCCCCTCTCTCTCTCTCTGCTCCCCCCCCTTTTCTCTCTCTGCTCTCTCTCTCTCTCTGCTCCCCCTCCTTTTCTCTCTCTCTCCCCTCTCTCTCTCTCTCTGCTCCCCCCTTTTTCTCTCTCTGCTCTCTCTCTGCTCCCCCCTCCTTTTCTTTTCTCTCTGCTCCCCCTCCTTTCTCTCTCTGCTCCCCCTCCTTTTCTCTCTCTGCTCCCCCTCCTTTTCTCTCTCTGCTCCCCCTCCTTTTCTCTCTCTCTCTCCCCTCCTTTTCTCTCTCTGCTCCCCCTTTCTCTCTCTCTGCTCCCCCTCCCTTTTCTCTCTGCTCCCCCTCTTTTCTCTCTCTGCTCCCCTCCTTTCTCTCTCTCTCTCCCCCTCCTTTTCTCTCTCTGCCCCCTCCTTTTCTCTCTCTGCTCCCCCTCCTTTTCTCTCTCTGCTCCCCCCTCCTTTTCTCTCTCTGCTCCCCCTCCTTTTCTCTCTCTGCTCCCCCTCCTTTTTCTCTCTCTGCTCCCCCTCCTTTCTCTCTGCTCCCCCTCCTTTTCTCTCTGCTCCCCCTCCTTTCTCTCTCTGCTCCCCCTCCTTTCTCTCTCTCTGCTCCCCCTCCTTTTCTCTCTCTGCTCCCCCCTCCTTTTCTCTCTCTGCTCCCCCTCCTTTTCTCTCTCCCCCTCTTTCTCCCCCTCCTTTTTCTCTCTCTGCTCCCCCTCCTTTTCTCTCTCTGCTCCCCCTCCTTTTCTCTCTCTGCTCCCCCTCCTTTTCTCTCTGCTCCCCCTCCCCCTCCTTTTCTCTCTCTCTGCTCCCCCTCCTTTTCTCTCTGCTCCCCCTCCCTTTTCTCTCTCTGCTCCCCCTCCTTTTCTCTCTCTCTGCTCCCCCCCCTCCTTTTCTCTCTCTGCTCCCCTCTTCCCCCTCCTTTTCTCTCTCTGCTCCCCCTCCTTTTCTCTCTCTGCTCCCCCCTCCTTTTCTCTCTCTCTGCTTCTCTCTCTCTGCTCCCCCTCCTTTCTCTCTCTCTGCTCCCCCTCCCCCTCTTTCTCTCTCTGCTCCCCCTCCTTTTCTCTCTCTGCTCCCCCTCCTTTTCTCTCTCTCTCCTTTTCTCTCTGCTCCCCCCTCCTTTTCTCTCTCTGCTCCCCCTCTCTTTCTCTCTCTGCTCCCCCCTCCTTTTCTCTCTCTGCTCCCCCTCCTTTTCTCTCTCTGCTCCCCCTCCCCTTCTCTCTCTCTGCTCCCCCTCCTTTCTCTCTCTGCTCCCCCCTCCTTTTTCTCTCTCTTTCTCTCTCTCTCTCTCTCCCCCCCTCCTTTTCTCTCTCTGCTCCCCCTCCTTTTCTCTCTCTGCTCCCCCTCCTTTTCTCTCTCTGCTCCCCCTCCTTTTCTCTCTCTGCTCCCCCTCCTGCTCCCCCCTCCCTCTCTCTCTGCTCCCCCTCCTCTGCTTCTTTCTCTCTCTGCTCCCCCTCCTTTTCTCTCTCTCTGCTCCCCCTCCCTTTTCTCTCTCTGCTCCCCCCTCCTTTTCTCTCTCTGCTCCCCCCTCCTCTTTCTCTTTGCTCCCCCTCTCTCTCTCTCTCTCTGCTCCCCCCTTTCTCTCTTCTCTCTCTCTGCTCCCCCCTTTCTCTCTCTCTGCTCCCCCTCCTTTTCTCTCTCCTGCTCCCCCCCTTTTCTCTCTCTGCTCCCCCTCCTTTTCTCTCTCTCTCCCCCTTTTCTCTCTCTCTGCTCCCCCTCCTTTTCTCTCTCTGCTCCCCCTCCTTTTTCTCTCTCTGCTCCCCTCCTTTTTCTCTCTGCTCCCCTCCTTTTCTCTCTCTGCTCCCCCTCCTTTCTCTCTCTCTGCTCTCTCTCTCCCCCCTTTTCTCTCTCTGCTCCCCCTCCTTTTCTCTCTCTGCTCCCCCTCCTTTTCTCTCTCTGCTCCCCCTCCTTTCTCTCTCTCTGCTCCCCCTCCTTTTCTCTCTCTGCTCCCCCTCCCTTTCTCTCTCTGCTCCCCCTCCCTTTTCTCTCTCTGCTCCCCCTCCTTTTTCTCTCTCTGCTCCCCCTCCTTTTCTCTCTCTCTGCTCCCCCTCCTTTTCTCTCTCTGCTCCCCCTCCTTTTCTCTCTCTGCTCCCCCCCTCCCTCTCTGCTCCCCCTCCTTTTCTCTCTCTGCTCCCCCTCCTTTTCTCTCTCTGCTCCCCCTCCTTTTCTCTCTCTGCTCCCCCCCTCCTTTTCTCTCTCTGCTCCCCCTCCTTTTCTCTCTCTGCTCCCCCTCCTTTTCTCTCTGCTCCCCCTCTTTCTCTCTGCTCCTCCTTTCTCTGCTCCCCTCTTTTCTCTCTCTGCTCCCCCTCTTTTTCTCTCTCTGCTCCCCTCTTCCTTTGCTCCCTCTGCTCTCTCCCCTCCTTTCTCTCTCTGCTCCCCTCCCCCTTTCTCTCTCTGCTCCCCCTCCTTTCTCTCTGCTCCCCCTCCTTTTCTCTCTCTCCCCCTCCTTTTCTCTCTCTGCTCCCCCCTCCTTTTCTCTCTCTGCTCCCCCTCCTTTTCTCTCTGCTCCCCCCCCCTTTTCTCTCTCTGCTCCCCTCCTTCTCTCTGCTCCCCCCCCTCCCCTCTCTCTCTGCTCCTTTTCTCTCTCTCTGCTCCCCCTCCTTTTCTCTCTCTGCTCCCCCTCCTTTTCTCTCTCTGCTCCCCCTCCTTTCTCTCTCTGCTCCCCCCTCCTTTTCTCTCTGCTCCCCCTCCTTTTCTCTCTCTGCTCCCCCTCCTTTCTCTCTCTGCTCCCCCTCCTTTTCTCTCTCTGCTCCCCCTCCTTTTCTCTCTCTGCTCCCCCTCCTTTTCTCTCTCTGCTCCCCCTCCTTTTCTCTCTCTGCTCCCCCTCCTTTTCTCTCTCTCTCTCCCCCTCCCTTTTCTCTCTCTGCTCCCCCTCCTTTTTCTCTCTGCTCCCCCTCCCTCTCTCTGCTCCCCCTCCTTCTCTCTCTGCTCCCCCTCCTTTTCCTCTCTGCTCCCCCTCCCCTTTTCTCTCTCTCTGCTCCCCCTCCTTTTCTCTCTCTGCTCCCCCCCTCCTTTTCTCTCTCTGCTCCCCCTCCTCTCTCTCTCTGCTCCCCCTCCTTTTCTCTCTCTCTGCTCCCCCTCCTTCTCTCTCTGCTCCCCCTCCCTCCTCTGCTCCCCTCTCTCTCTCTGCTCCCCCTCCTTTTCTCTCTCTGCTCCCCCTCCTTTTCTCTCTGCTCTCCCCCTCCTTTCCTCTCTCTCTGCTCCCCCTCTCTCTCTCTGCTCCCCCTCCTTTTCTCTCTCTGCTCCCCCTCCTGCTCCCCCTCCTCTCTCTCTCTGCTCCCCCTCCTTTTCTCTCTCTGCTCCCCCTCCCTTTCTCTCTCTGCTCCCCCCTCCTTTTCTCTCTCTGCTCCCCCTCCTTTTCTCTCTCTCTGCTCCCCCCCTCCTTTTCTCTCTGCTCCCCCTCCTTTTCTCTCTCTCTCTCCCCCCCCTCCCCTTTCTCTCTGCTCCCCCTCCTGCTTTTCTCTCTCTGCTCCCCCCTCCTTTTCTCTCTCTGCTCCCCCTCCCTTTTCTCTCTCTGCTCCCCCCTCCCCCTTTTCTCTCTGCTCACCCTCTTTCTCTCTCTTGCTCCCCCCTCCTTTTCTCTCTCTGCTCCCCCTCCTTTTCTCCCCCCCCTTTTCTCTCTCTGCTCCCCCTCCTTTTCTCTCTCTGCTCCCCCTCCTTTTGCTCTCTTTCTCTCTCCCCCCTCCTTTTCTCTCTCTGCTCCCCTCCTTTTCTCTCTCTGCTCCCCCTCCTTTTCTCTCTGCTCCCCTCCTTTCTCTCTCTGCTCCCCCTCCTTTCTCTCTCTGCTCCCCTCCTTTTCTCTCTCTGCTCCCCCCTCCTTTTCTCTCTCTGCTCCCCCTCTCTCTCTTCTCTCTCTCTGCTCCCCCTCCTTTTCTCTCTCTGCTCCCCCTCCTTTTCTCTCTCTGCTCCCCTCCTTTTCTCTCTCTGCTCCCCCTCCTTTTCTCTCTCTGCTCCCCCCTCCTTTTCTCTCTCTGCTCCCCCTCCCTTTTCTCTGCTCCCCCCTCCTTTTCTCTCTCTGCTCCCCCTCCTTTTCTCTCTCTGCTCCCCCTCCCTTTTCTCTCTCTGCTCCCCCTCTTTCTCTCTCTCTCTCTCTCTGCTCACCCTCTTTCTCTCTCTGCTCCCCCTCCTTTTCTCTCTCTGCTCCCCCTCCCTTTTCTCTCTCTGCTCCCCCTCCTTTTCTCTCTCTGCTCCCCCTCCCTTTTCTCTCTCTGCTCCCCCTCCCTTTTCCTCTGCTCCCCCTCCTTTTCTCTCTCTGCTCCCCCTCCTTTTCTCTCTCTGCTCCCCCCTCCTTTTCTCTGCTCCCCCTCCTTTCTCTCTCTGCTCCCCCTCCTTTTCTCTCTCTGCTCCCCCTCCTTTTCTCTCTCTGCTCCCCCCTCCTTTTCTCTCTCTCTGCCCTCCCTCTCTCTGCTCCCCCCCTCCTTTTTCTCTCTCTGCTCCCCCTCCTTTTCCTGCTCCCTCCTTTTCTCTCTCTGCTCCCCCTCCTTTTCTCTCTCTCCCCCTCCTTTTCTCTCTGCTCCCCCTCCCTTTCTCTCTCTGCTCCCCCTCCTTTCTCTCTCTGCTCCCCCTCCTTTTTCTCTCTCTCTGCTCCCCCCTCCTTTTCTCTCTCTGCTCCCCCTCCTTTTCTCTCTCTGCTCCCCTCCTTTTCTCTCTCTGCTCCCCTCCTTTCTCTCTCTCTGCTCCCCCTTTTCTCTCTCTGCTCCCCCTCCCTTTTCTCTCTCTCTGCCCCTCCTTCTCTCTCTGCTCCCCCTCCTTTTCTCTCTCTGCTCCCCCTCCTTTTCTCTCTCTGCTCCCCCTCCTTCTCTCTGCTCCCTCTGCTCCTGCCCTCCTCCCCCTTCTCTCTCTGCTCCCCCTCCTTTTCTCTCTCTGCTCCCCCTCCTTTTCTCTCTCTGCTCCCCCCTTTTCTCTCTCTGCTCCCCTCCTTCTCTCTCTGCTCCCCCTCCTTTTCTCTCTCTGCTCCCCCTCCTTTTTCTCTCTGCTCCCCCCCCCTCCTTTTCTCTCTCTGCTCCCCCCTCCTTTTCTCTCTCTGCTCCCCCTCCTTTTCTCTCTGCTTCCTCTCTCTCTGCTCCCCCTCCCTCTCTGCTCCCCCTCCTCTCTCTCTCTCCCCCTCCTTTTCTCTCTCTGCTCCCCCTCCCCTTTTCTCTCTCTGCTCCCCCTCCTTTTCTCTCTCTGCTCCCCCTCCTTTTCTCTCTCTGCTCCCCCTCCTTTTCTCTCTCTGCTCCCCCTCCTTTTCTCTCTCTGCTCCCCCTCCTTTTCTCTCTCTGCTCCCCCTCCTTTTCTCTCTCTGCTCCCCCTCCTCTCTCTCTGCTCCCCCTCCTTTTCTTCTCTCTCCCCTCTCTGCTCCCCCTCTCTCTCTCTGCTCCCCCTCTCTCTTTCCCCCTCTCTCTCTGCTCCCCCTCCTTTTCTCTCTCTGCTCCCCCTCCTTTTCTCTCTCTCTGCTCCCCCTCCTTCTCTCTCTGCTCCCCCTCCTTCTCTCTCTGCTCCCCCTCCTTCTCTCTCTGCTCCCCCTCCTTCTCTCTCTCTGCTCCCCCTCCTTTTCTCTCTCTGCTCCCCCTCCTTTTCTCTCTCTCTGCTCCCCCTCCTTCTCTCTCTGCTCCCCCTCTCTCTCTCTGCTCCCCCTCCTTCTCTCTCTCTGCTCCCCCTCCTTTTCTCTCTCTGCTCCCCCTCCTTTTCTCTCTCTGATCCCCCTCCTTTTCTCTCTCTGCTCCCCCCCCTTTTCTCTCTCTGCTCCCCCTCCTTTTCTCTCTCTGCTCCCCCTCCTTTTCTCTCTCTGCTCCCCCTCTCTCTCTCTCTCTGCTCCCCCTCTCTCTCTCTCTCTGCTCCCCTCTCTCTCTCTCTCTCTGCTCCCCCTCCTTTTCTCTCTCTGCTCCCCCTCTCTCTCTCTCTCTGCCCCCCCTCCTTTTCTCTCTCTGCTCCCCCTCTTTCTCTCTCTCTGCTCCCCTCGCTCGGTCTGTTTCTTCTCCCTCTCTGTTCCTGGTGCCTGTTACTGTGTTGTAGACCTATCCAGGTGTGGACAATCACATTTCTGTGAGTACATTGTGTCAATGGCAACCCTCGGCTCCCCCTGTCCTCCCCCCGTCCTCCCTCACAGTCTAGACGAGGCTTCTGTCATTAATTCTCTGTTCGGTTCAGACTGACTGCTGCTGGATTAATGCGCACCCTAGAAGAATAAAATCTCATTTTAACTTTTCAATTGGAAGCAATCTAACCCCCCACCCCACCCCCACCCACCAGCGTGGATTGTGATTGGTCAGCCCCAATCAAAAGTCAAGCCTCATTGGGTAATTGTATAACTGTTGAGTTTGGAGTGCCGTCATTAACACCTCTGACCCCGTGGACCAATAACAGAGCTGCGGTGATGGAACACGGCAGACTCAGCGTGACAGAGGGAACACTCTAGAATAGACAACAGGCCTCCACCTAAAATGATTATATGGTTGTGTAATGGTTGTTGTTTTTGTATGAATGAGATTTAACTGTGTGGCAATTTACCATATGACAACTATGAAAAGGGTAAATAACTTGACATATAAACGTTCTAGTTTATTGAAAGGTGATTTAACAACGGTAGTAACTTGCAATGTGATGATTTTATAAGGAAGTTCAAGTGATGCTGCTGTTTTTAAAGGCTAGATATTGGTGTTGCTATGGAGATGTTGTTGTGTGGTCCGTTTTAGGCCTATATACCTAAACAGAGGCTTGACTGAATTGACATAACCAATGGGGAGAGTTAAGTCTACCACCAATGTCATCTTCCAATCCTCACTGAAGTGCTACCTCTGCTGTGTGTGTGTGTGTGTGTGTAGGGGGGGGGGGCTACCTCCTCAGGCTCGCAGCCGACTCTACAACAGCGTAGCTTAACGAGAAGTGTTGTGGGTCCTGTGTAATGTCTCTCTGGCTCCCCTGCAGGTACCTCTGATGCTGATCGAGAGTGTGGAGAGCCGACACGTGTTTCAACTGCACATCACCTGCAAGGACTCTAAAGTTGTCAGGTAAAAAGAGAGAGAAACTCCTATGGTGATTGGTCAGATTGATAACTGCACTGGCCAGTGACCTATGGTGATTGGTCAGATTGATAACTGCACTGGCCAGTGACCTATGGTGATTGGTCAGATTGATAACTGCACTGGCCAGTGACCTATGGTGATTGGTCAGATTGATAACTACACTGGCCAGTGAGCTATGGTGATTGGTCAGATTGATAACTACACTGGCCAGTGACCTATGGTGATTGGTCAGATTGATAACAACACTGGCCATGAATCATGTTTTTTTAATATATATTTTTCTACCAGATCAAAAATAAGATTTGTTTTGATAATAGTATTTATTTTTGATTTATGTTTGATTGATTTTACATTTTTTTTTTAAACACAACATTTTTTATATTTAGCTGCATTTATAGGCTCAGTTCTAAAACAAGGAGACTTGGCAATAGTCGTGTGTGTGTGTGTGTGTGTGTGTGTGTGTGTGTGTGTGTGTGTGTGTGTGTGTGTGGATTTTCCACAATATTTCTCTGAGTGAGAACTGTTGAGAGAACGACCTCTTTGTTATTTTGCTCGGAGTTGGAAAACAGATGTCATTAAGTTTGCTTAAAAACTGGTTTGGCTCAAAAACATTTCGATGGCTTTTTATTTTTTTTGTGTGTTTTTTTTTTTTTGTAAAGAACTAAGAGCCCACTTTCTCTGGGGCGGCAGGTAGCCTAGTCGTTAGAGCATTGGACTAGTAACCGGAAGGTTGCAAGTTCAAACCCCGAGCTGACAAGGTACAAATCTGTCGTTCTGCCCCTGAACAGGCAGTTAACCCACTGTTCCTAGGCCGTCATTGAAAATAAGAATTTGTTCTTAACTGACTTGCCTGGTTAAATAAAGGTAAAATAAATTAAAAAATAGACACACACACACATATCGAATAAGCCTCTTCACTTAATGCTGGTGTTTCTAGCTCCAACAGGGTCAGTAATGCTGGTGTTTCTAGCTCCATTCTAGCTCCAACAGGGTCAGTAATGCTGGTGTATCTAGCTCCAACAGCGGCAGTAATGCTGGTGTATCTAGCTCCAACAGCGGCAGTAATGCTGGTGTTTCTAGCTCCAACAGGGCAGTAATGCTGGTGTTTCTAGCTCCAACAGGGCAGTAATGCTGGTGTTTCTAGCTCCAACAGGGTCAGTAATGATGGTGTTTCTAGCTCCAACAGGGCAGTAATGCTGGTGTTTCTAGCTCCAACAGGGTCACTAATGATGGTGTTTCTAGCTCCAACAGGGCAGTAATGCTGGTGTTTCTAGCTCCAACAGGGTCACTAATGATGGTGTTTCTAGCTCCAACAGAGCAGTAATGCTGGTGTTTCTAGCTCCAACAGGGCAGTAATGTTTGTGTTTCTAGCTCCAACAGGGCAGTAATGCTGGTGATTCTAGCTCCAACAGGGCAGTAATGCTTGTGTTTCTAGCTCCAACAGGGCAGTAATGCTGGTGTTTCGAGCTCCAACAGGGCAGTAATGCTTGTGTTTCTAGCTCCAACAGGGCCGTAATGCTGGTGTTTCTAGCTCCAACAGAGCAGTAATGCTGGTGTTTCTAGCTCCAACAGGGTCAGTAATGCTGGTGTTTCTAGCTCCAACAGAGCAGTAATGCTGGTGTTTCTAGCTCCAACAGGGCAGTAATGCTGGTGTTTCTAGCTCCAACAGGGTCAGTAATGCTGGTGTTTTAGAGCTCCAACAGGGCAGTAATGCTGGTGTTTCTAGATCCAACAGGGTCAGTAATGCTGGTGTTTCTCGCTCCAACAGGGTCAGTAATGCTGGTGTTTCTAGATCCAACAGGGCAGTAATGCTGGTGTTTCTAGATCCAACAGGGTCAGTAATGCTGGTGTTTCTCGCTCCAACAGGGTCAGTAATGCTGGTGTTTCTAGATCCAACAGGGCAGTAATGCTGGTGTTTCTAGCTCCAACAGGGCAGTAATGCTGGTGTTTCGAGCTCCAACAGGGCAGTAATGCTTGTGTTTCTAGCTCCAATAGGGCAGTAATGCTGGTGTTTCTAGCTCCAACAGGGCAGTAATGCTGGTGTTTCTAGCTCCAACAGGGCAGTAATGCTGGCGTTTCTAGCTCCAACAGGGCAGTAATGCTGGTGTTTCTAGCTCCAACAGGGTCAGTAATGCTGGTGTATCTAGCTCCAACAGGGGCAGTAATGCTGGTGTTTCTAGCTCCAACAGGGCAGTAATGCTGGTGTTTCTAGCTCCATTCTAGCTCCAACAGGAGCAGTAATGCTGGTGTTTCTAGCTCCAACAGGGTCAGTAATGATGGTGTTTCTAGCTCCAACAGGGCAGTAATGCTGGTGTTTCTAGCTCCAACAGGGTCACTAATGATGGTGTTTCTAGCTCCAACAGGGCAGTAATGCTGGTGTTTCTAGCTCCATTCTAGCTCCAACAGAGCAGTAATGCTGGTGTTTCTAGCTCCAACAGGTCAGTAATGCTGGTGTTTCTAGCTCCAACAGAGCAGTAATGCTGGTGTTTCTAGCTCCAACAGGGCAGTAATGCTGGTGTTTCTAGCTCCAACAGGGTCAGTAATGCTGGTGTTTCGAGCTCCAACAGGGCAGTAATGCTGGTGTTTCTAGATCCAACAGGGTCAGTAATGCTGGTGTTTCTCGCTCCAACAGGGTCAGTAATGCTGGTGTTTCTAGATCCAACAGGGCAGTAATGCTGGTGTTTCTAGATCCAACAGGGTCAGTAATGCTGGTGTTTCTCGCTCCAACAGGGTCAGTAATGCTGGTGTTTCTAGATCCAACAGGGCAGTAATGCTGGTGTTTCTAGCTCCAACAGGGCAGTAATGCTGGTGTTTCGAGCTCCAACAGGGCAGTAATGCTTGTGTTTCTAGCTCCAATAGGGCAGTAATGCTGGTGTTTCTAGCTCCAACAGGGCAGTAATGCTGGTGTTTCTAGCTCCAACAGGGCAGTAATGCTGGCGTTTCTAGCTCCAACAGGGCAGTAATGCTGGTGTTTCTAGCTCCAACAGGGTCAGTAATGCTGGTGTATCTAGCTCCAACAGGGGCAGTAATGCTGGTGTTTCTAGCTCCAACAGGGCAGTAATGCTGGTGTTTCTAGCTCCATTCTAGCTCCAACAGGAGCAGTAATGCTGGTGTTTCTAGCTCCAACAGGGTCAGTAATGATGGTGTTTCTAGCTCCAACAGGGCAGTAATGCTGGTGTTTCTAGCTCCAACAGGGTCACTAATGATGGTGTTTCTAGCTCCAACAGGGCAGTAATGCTGGTGTTTCTAGCTCCATTCTAGCTCCAACAGAGCAGTAATGCTGGTGTTTCTAGCTCCAACAGGGCAGTAATGCTGGTGTTTCTAGCTCCAACAGGGGCAGTAATGCTGGTGTTTCTAGCTCCAACAGGGGCAGTAATGCTGGTGTTTCTAGCTCCAACAGGGCAGTAATGCTGGTGATTCTAGCTCCAACAGGGCAGTAATGCTGGTGTTTCTAGCTCCAACAGAGCAGTAATGCTGGTGTTTCTAGCTCCAACAGGGCAGTAATGCTGGTGTTTCGAGCTCCAACAGGGCAGTAATGCTTGTGTTTCTAGCTCCAACAGGGCAGTAATGCTGGTGTTTCTAGCTCCAACAGGGCAGTAATGCTGGTGTTTCTAGCTCCAACAGGGCAGTAATGCTGGCGTTTCTAGCTCCAACAGGGCAGTAATGCTGGTGTTTCTAGCTCCAACAGGGTCAGTAATGCTGGTGTATCTAGCTCCAACAGGGGCAGTAATGCTGGTGTTTCTAGATCCAACAGGGCAGTAATGCTGGTGTTTCTAGATCCAACAGGGTCAGTAATGCTGGTGATTCTAGCTCCAACAGGGCAGTAATGCTGGTGTTTCTAGATCCAACAGGGCAGTAATGCTGGTGTTTCTAGCTCCAACAGGGCAGTAATGCTGGTGTTTCGAGCTCCAACAGGGCAGTAATGCTTGTGTTTCTAGCTCCAACAGGGCAGTAATGCTGGTGTTTCTAGCTCCAACAGGGCAGTAATGCTGGTGTTTCTAGCTCCAACAGGGCAGTAATGCTGGCGTTTCTAGCTCCAACAGGGCAGTAATGCTGGTGTTTCTAGCTCCAACAGGGTCAGTAATGCTGGTGTATCTAGCTCCAACAGGGGCAGTAATGCTGGTGTTTCTAGCTCCAACAGGGCAGTAATGCTGGTGTTTCTAGCTCCAACAGGAGCAGTAATGCTGGTGTTTCTAGCTCCAACAGGGTCAGTAATGATGGTGTTTCTAGCTCCAACAGGGCAGTAATGCTGGTGTTTCTAGCTCCAACAGGGTCACTAATGATGGTGTTTCTAGCTCCAACAGGGCAGTAATGCTGGTGTTTCTAGCTCCATTCTAGCTCCAACAGAGCAGTAATGCTGGTGTTTCTAGCTCCAACAGGGCAGTAATGCTGGTGTTTCTAGCTCCAACAGGGGCAGTAATGCTGGTGTTTCTAGCTCCAACAGGGGCAGTAATGCTGGTGTTTCTAGCTCCAACAGGGCAGTAATGCTGGTGATTCTAGCTCCAACAGGGCAGTAATGCTGGTGTTTCTAGCTCCAACAGAGCAGTAATGCTGGTGTTTCTAGCTCCAACAGGGTCAGTGTTGCGCGTGTAGCAGAGTAGATGTGTTGATAAAATTGAGGTAGCGCTTTTCCTCAGATTCCCTTTATTAAAGTCCCCAGCTACAATAAATGCCGCCCCAGGATATGCGGTTTCCAGTTTACACACAGTCCATTGTAGTTACTTGAGGGAGGGGGTGGGGGGGTGGATTGAAGAAAATTCTCTCGGGAGGTAATGCCGTCGCCATTTTGATGGTGAGGTATTTCAGATCGGGGGAAACAAAAGGAAAAGGACTTCCAGTACGTTGTCACAATCACACCATGAGTTATTAATAATTAAACAAACCCCTTCTGGCTTTCTTTTTCCTGGAGACTTCTGTCTTCCTGTACACGCGATGGTCGATGATGTGGTGAAACCGTGATAATGTGGTGAAACCGTGATGATGTGGGGATAATGTGGTGATATTGTGATAATGTGGTGAAACCGTGATGATGTGGTGAAACCGTGATAATGTGGGGATAATGTGGTGAAATTGTGATAATGTGGTGAAACCGTGATGATGTGGGGATAATGTGATGATGTGGTGAAACCGTGATAATGTGGTGAAAGAGTGATGATGTGGTGAAACCGTGATGATGTGGTGAAACCGTGATGATGTGGGGATAATGTGGTGAAATTGTGATAATGTGGGGTTAATGTGGTGAAATTGTGATAATGCTTTTAAAGGTCCTGACCATCCTCTGACTTCCTGTCCTTTTTGTTGTCGTCCTCAGATGCCACTTCTCCACCTTCAAGCAGTGCCAGGAGTGGCTGAGGCGTCTGACCCGGGCCGTAGCCCACCCTGGCAGGCTGGAGGATCTGTTCGCCCTGGCCTACCACGCCTGGTGTCTGGGGAGCAGCACTGATGACGAGGACCAGCACCTACACCTCTGTAGACCAGGTCAGAGTCAGGCACTGACTGACTGACTGACTCCCTGTCTGTCTCTGTCTGTCTGTCTGTTTCTGTCTGTCTGTAGGTCTCTGTCTGTCTGTAGGTCTCTGTCTCTCTGTCTGTCTGTAGGTCTCTGTCTGTCTCTGTCTCTGTCTGTCTGTAGGTCTCTGTCTCTCTGTCTGTCTGTAGGTCTCTGTCTGTCTGTAGGTCTCTGTCTGTCTGTAGGTCTCTGTCTGTCTCTGTCTCTGTCTGTCTGTAGGTCTCTGTCTGTCTGTGTCTCTTTCTCTCTGAGTTTACGGCTCAGAGAACTGAATTGTTTATAGCCTTCATCACTTCACTCCCAACAGACAAACGTGTGTGTGAGTGTGTGAGTGTGTGAGTGTGTGTGTGTGTGAGTGTGTGTGTGTGTGTGTGTGTGTGTGTGTGTGTGTGTGTGTGTGTGTGTGTGTGTGTGTGTGTGTGTGTGTGTGTGCCCGCGGATACACACAGTAAAGCACAGAGAACATACCGATTTTTGTGCTTAAGAATGAATGAACTGAGGGTTCTGGTTCCCTTGTTGTACCCATTGTGTTCATCTCACATCACCCCTTTCCCTCAGACAGGTGACCATGTCCTCTGTCTCTCTCTGTGTAGGTGACCATGTCCTCTGTCTCTCTGTGTAGGTGACCATGTCCTCTGTCTCTCTGTGTAGGTGACCATGTCCTCTGTCTCTCTCTGTGTAGGTGACCATGTCCTCTTTCTCTCTCTGTGTAGGTGACCATGTCCTCTTTCTCTCTCTGTGTAGGTGACCATGTCCTCTTTCTCTCTCTGTGTAGGTGACCATGTCCTCTTTCTCTCTCTGTGTAGGTGACCATGTCCTCTTTCTCTCTCTGTGTAGGTGACCATGTCCTCTTTCTCTCTCTGTGTAGGTGACCATGTCCTCTTTCTCTCTCTGTGTAGGTGACCATGTCCTCTTTCTCTCTCTGTGTAGGTGACCATGTCCTCTTTCTCTCTCTGTGTAGGTGACCATGTCCTCTTTCTCTCTCTGTGTAGGTGACCATGTCCTCTTTCTCTCTCTGTGTAGGTGACCATGTCCTCTTTCTCTCTCTGTGTAGGTGACCATGTCCTCTTTCTCTCTCTGTGTAGGTGACCATGTCCTCTTTCTCTCTCTGTGTAGGTGACCATGTCCTCTTTCTCTCTCTGTGTAGGTGACCATGTCCTCTTTCTCTCTCTGTGTAGGTGACCATGTCCTCTTTCTCTCTGTGTAGGTGACCATGTCCTCTTTCTCTCTCTGTGTAGGTGACCATGTCCTCTGTCTCTCTGTGTAGGTGACCATGTCCTCTGTCTCTCTGTGTAGGTGACCATGTCCTCTTTCTCTCTCTGTGTAGGTGACCATGTCCTCTTTCTCTCTCTGTGTAGGTGACCATGTCCTCTGTCTCTCTCTGTGTAGGTGACCATGTCCTCTGTCTCTCTCTGTGTAGGTGACCATGTCCTCTTTCTCTCTGTGTAGGTGACCATGTCCTCTTTCTCTCTGTGTAGGTGACCATGTCCTCTGTCTCTCCCTGTGTAGGTGACCATGTCCTCTGTCTCTCTGTGTAGGTGACCATGTCCTCTGTCTCTCTGTGTAGGTGACCATGTTCGTCAGAGGCTGCAGATGGAGGTTAAGAGGATGGGCTTTGACATGCAGAACGCCTGGAGAGTGTCTGACATCAACCTCAAATACAAGTACGACACACACACTGACACACACACTGACACACACACTGACACACACACTGACACACACACTGACACACACACACTGACACACACACTGACACACACACACTGACACACACACACTGACACACACACTGACACACGCACACTGACACACGCACACTGACACACGCACACTGACACACGCACACTGACACACACACACTGACGCACACACACTGACACACACACTGACACACACACTGACACACACACACTGACACACACACACACTGACACACACACACACTGACACACACACACACACACACACTGACACACACACACACTGACACACACACACACACACACACACACACACACACACATTCTGACACACACACACACACTCACACACTCACACTGACACACACACACACACACACACTGACACACACTCACACTGACACAGACACACTTACACACACAGACACATTGCCCCCCAGTCTCAACGCGGAGCAGGACGATTTATGATCAAACTGCTGCCTCATCATGTACGACACAGCACCACCCCTTAATTAGCCAGCCCACGGTCTCCTAGCAGGCACGTCTGTCTGTGCTGTCGAACGGTCCCAGACTAGCTAACGGAACAGACTGGATGGGGAGAGTGACTCAGCATTTCAAAGAGCATTTTATGTGCCAGTCAGTGTTTAAACCTTCTCTCTCTGTCATTACTTGGCTCTTGATCATCTGTGTGACAGCTCTGTGGGAGGGAGGGAGGGAGGGCAGTAGGGAGGGAGGGAGGATAGTAGGGAGGGAGGGAAGGGGGAGGTAGGACAGGAGGGAAGGGGGAGGGAGGACAGCTCTGTGGAAGGGAGGGGGAGGGAGGGAGGGCAGCTCTGGGAGGGCAGTAGGGAGGGAGGGAGGGAGGACAGCTCTGTGGGAGGGGGGTGAGGTCAGCTCTGGGAGGGCAGTAGGGAGGGAGGGAGGGAGGACAGCTCTGTGGGAGGGAGGGGGAGGGAGGGCAGCTCTGGGAGGGCAGTAGGGAGGGAGGGAGGAGGACAGCTCTGTGGGAGGGGGGGTGAGGTCAGCTCTGGGAGGGCAGTAGGGAGGGAGGGAGGGAGGACAGCTCTGTGGGAGGGAGTGGGGAGGGAGGGCAGCTCTGGGAGGGCGTAGGGAGGGAGGGAGGGAGGACAGTAGGGAGGGGGAGGGAGGACAGCTCTGTGGGAGGGAGGGCAGCTCTCGGAGGGAGAGAGGGAGGGCAGTAGGGAGGGAGAGGAGGACAGCTCTGTGGGAGGGAGGGGGGAGGGAGGGCAGCTCTGGGAGGGAGGGAGGGAGGGCAGTAGGGAGGGAGGGAGGACAGCTCTGTGGGAGGACAGCTCTGTGGGAGGGAGGGAGGACAGCTCTGTGGGAGGGAGGGCAGTAGGGAGGGAGGACAGTAGGGAGGGAGGGAGGGAGGACAGCTCTGTGGGAGGGTGGGAGTGAGGAAGACAGCTCTGTGGGAGGGAGGGAGGACAGCTCTGTGGGAGGGAGGGCAGGCAGTAGGGAGGGAGGGCAGGAGGGAGGGCAGGAGGGAGGGAGGAGTCTCTGAATGTCCTTGAGTGGCCCAGCCAGAGCCCGGACTTGAACCCCATCAAACATCTCTGGTAGAGACCTTAAAATGGCTGTGCAGCAACATTCCCCATCCAACCTGACAGAGCCTGAGAGGATTTGTTGAGATGACAAAATACCCAAACTCAGATGTGCCGAGCTTGTAGCGTCATACCCAAAAAGACTCGAGACTTTAATCTCTAACAAAGTACTGAGTAAAGGGTCTGAAAACTTATGTAAATGTCTAATTTCAGTTGGTTTTTTTAAATATAAATTAGCAAACATTTCTAAAAACCTGGTTTCGCTTTGTCGTTATGGGGTGGTGTGTGGAGATTTCAGGTGAGGAAAAACAATTTAATCAATTTTAGAATAAGGTTGTAATGTAACAAAATTTAGAAAAACAATCAAGGGATCTGAATACTTTCTGAATGTACGAAGTAGAGGAGGCATGGAGATGGTGTTGTGTTGGGCTGTCAGAATAGATTATAGTCAAAATAGATTCGAAACATATTTGCTATGATGTTGAGCGAGTGAGAGCCTCCTGAATATCTCTGATTTTCTCCAAGCGATGCTTAAAAACAATCTCACTTTGGATATCGGAGAATGGAAAAACCCTCTCTCTATTACACTCTCACCTAAAAATGCCATCAAACAGTCTTGATGCCCTACCTTGATAATTACCCTGCTTTTCTGTGTGTTTTATATATTTATTGTTATTTATCTCTGGGCTTTTAGAGCTGTTACGAACCGTCTCAAAGCCTGTAACAAAGGGAGACAACGTGGAGATAAGGAGTAACAAAATATATATTTATTAACCAAAGCAACTAAGGAAAATATACAATGGTGTGTGTAATCAGTAATCAGTAGTGTAAGTGGGTGTTTTGCATGAATGTGATAATGCAAGGTGTTGAAAGGTGCCAATGCAAACAAACAAAAGGCCACCAAGAACCACAACACAATCTACAATGGTGTCTGCATGGAGAGAGTCTCCTCCATGAATGTAGAAGAGGTCTATTTATCCTGGGACACACCTGGCCCAGGTGTTTCCCCATGTAGCTGACGACCCTCCCCAACTCCGCCCACCGAGTGGGAGGGTCGTCACAGAGCGCGTCAATGTTGATACCATGTACACTACCGTTCAAAAGGCTCGCTTAGAAATGTCCTTGTTTTTTGAAAGCGTATATATGGTGTATATATCCTAACCTGTCTCCTCTCCTGGTGTATCTATCCTAACCTGTCTCCTCTCTTGGTGTATATATCCTAACCTGTCTCCTCTCTTGGTGTATATATCCTAACCTGTCTCCTCTCTTGGTGTATATATCCTAACCTCCTCTCTTGGTGTATATATCCTAACCTCTCTCCTGGTGTATATATCCTAACCTCCTCTCCTCTCTTGCTGTATATATCCTAACCTCCTCTCCTGGTGTATCTATCCTAACCTGTCTCCTCTCTTGGTGTATATATCCTAACCTCTCTCCTCTCTTGGTGTATATATCCTAACCTGTCTCCTCTCTTGGTGTATATATCCTAACCTCCTCTCCTGGTGTATATATCCTAACCTCCTCTCTTGGTGTATATATCCTAACCTCTCTCCTCTCTTGGTGTATATATCCTAACCTCTCTCCTCTCTTGGTGTATATATCCTAACCTCCTCTCCTGGTGTATATATCCTAACCTCCTCTCTTGGTGTATATATCCTAACCTCTCTCCTCTCTTGGTGTATATATCCTAACCTCCTCTCCTGGTGTATATATCCTAACCTGTCTCCTCTCCTGCCAGGCTGTGCTCCAGCTATCCCCAGCAGCTGCTGGTCCCAGTGTGGATCACAGACAAGGAGCTGGAGAGTGTTGGTTCCTTCAGATCCTCCAACAGAATCCCTGTGGTCGTCTATAGGTAGGTACACACTACTACACACTAGTATCTATAGGTAGGTACACACTACTACACACTACTACACACTACTACACACTAGTATCTATAGGTAGGTACACACTACTACACACTAGTATCTATAGGTAGGTACACACTACTACACACTACTACACACTACTACACACTAGTATCTATAGGTAGGTACACACTACTACACACTTGTATCTATAGGTAGGTACACACTACTACACACTAGTATCTATAGGTAGGTACACACTACTACACACTAGTATCTATAGATAGGTACACACTACTACACACACACACTACTACATACTACTACACCTACACACACACTACTACACACTATACATACTACTACACCTACACACACACTACTACACACTATACACACTACTACACACTATACACACACTACTACATACTACTACACCTACACACACACTACTACACACTATACACACTACTACACACTACTACACCACACTAGTATCTATAGGTAGGTACACACTACTACACACTAGTATCTATAGGTAGGTACACACTACTACACACTATACACACCATACTACTACACTCACACTACTACACCTACACACTACTACACACTATACACACACTACTACACACTATAAGTAGCTACACACTACTACTACTACACCTACACACACACTACTACACACCATACTCTACACACTACTATACGCTACTACACACTAGTATCTATAGGTAGGTACACACTATACACACTATACACACTACTACACCTACACACACACACTACTACACACTACTACACACTACTACACACTATTCACACACCATACTCTACACACACCGTACTACTACACTCACACTACTACACACTAGTATCTATAGGTAGGTACACACTACTACACACACACTACTACACACTATACACCTACACACACACTACTACACCTACACACACACTACTACACCTACACACACACTACTACACACTATACACACCATACTACTACACCTACACACTACTACACTTACACACTACTACACACTATACACACACTACTACACACACTATTACACACTATACACACACACCATACTACTGCACTCACTCACCCGCTACTACACACACACAGACACACACACACTACACACACACACACACACACACTACTACACACACACACCATACTCTACACACACACTACTACACACTATACACACACACCATACTCTGCACACACACTATACACACACACACACACACTACTACACACTATACACACACACACCATACTACTGCACTCACTCACCCGCTACTACACACACACAGACACACACACACACACACACACACACACGCTACTACACACACACACACACACCATACCACACACACACACACACCATACTACTCTGAGTTGTCAACCGTGATGGACAGGTCTTGGCGCGAGCAGGCCTGGTGGAAGAGAAGCTCTCTCTTGTCGAGGTTGAGCTTGAGGTGGTGGGCTGTCATCCAAGCTGAAATATATGTTGCTACCTGGGTGTCAGAGGGGTGTGAGGAAGAACACACACACGTTCCAAATATCGTCACCATACCCAGCCTATGGACCAACCCATTCTAAACACATGGCTAATATGTTGACCTGCTCTGGTTTTCGTGATGCGTGTTTACTGATGGTTAGTCCCCTCTCCTTACCGCCCGACCAGGCACCAGAGGAACGGGCGGTGATCGCTCGCTGCAGCCAACCAGAGATCAGCTGGTGGGGCTGGAGGAACACAGAGGACGAGTACCTGGTAACATCCATCGCTAAGGCCTGTCTGATGGACCCCGGGACCAGGATCACTTGTGAGGCCCTGGCTTGCAGCCAACCCCGAGGGGAAGGCCCAGACAGCTCTGACAGCGACTTTGGTAAGGATCTGATTATTAGGCTTATCTACTGACCGTAGGGAAGTAACACTTCATCATCATGCATTATACCAGCAGCCTTTCAGCTACCTGCTACCAGCCTTCACTTTACAGACAAACAGACAGACAGAGAAGACATTCTCATTAACAGCAATAACCGTGAGGTGAGAGGAGGTGAGAGGAGAGGAGAGGAGAGGAGAGGAGAGGAGAGGAGAGGAGAGGAGAGGAGAGGAGAGGAGGGAGAGGAGAGGAGAGGGAGAGGAGAGGAGAGGAGAGGAGAGGAGAGGAGAGTGAGAGGAGAGGGTAGAGAGGAGAGAGAGAGGCGAGAGGGTAGTGAGAGGAGAGAGAGGCGAGAGGGTAGTGAGAGGCGAGAGGGTAGTGAGAGGCGGAGGGTAGTGAGAGGGCGAGAGGGTAGTGAGAGGCGAGAGGGTAGTGAGAGGAGAGAGAGGGTAGTGAGAGGAGAGGGTAGTGAGAGGAGAGGGTAGTGAGAGGAGAGGGTAGTGAGAGGAGAGAGAGGCGAGAGGGTAGTGAGAGGCGAGAGGGTAGTGAGAGGCGAGAGGGTAGTGAGAGGCGAGAGGGTAGTGAGAGGCGAGAGGGTAGTGAGAGGCGA
Source organism: Oncorhynchus masou masou (assembly GCF_036934945.1). Lineage (NCBI taxonomy): Eukaryota > Metazoa > Chordata > Actinopteri > Salmoniformes > Salmonidae > Oncorhynchus > Oncorhynchus masou. Next base: position 43,385 of record NW_027008333.1, on the reverse strand, counting down.
GAGGGTAGTGAGAGGAGAGAGGGTAGTGAGAGGAGAGGGTAGTGAGAGGAGAGGGTAGAGAGGAGAGAGAGGCGAGAGGGTAGTGAGAGGAGAGGGTAGTGAGAGGAGAGGGTAGTGAGAGGAGAGGGTAGAGAGGAGAGAGAGGCGAGAGGGTAGTGAGAGGAGAGAGAGGCGAGAGGGTAGTGAGAGGCGAGAGGGTAGTGAGAGGCGAGAGGGTAGTGAGAGAGGAGAGGGTAGTGAGAGCGAGAGGGTAGTGAGAGGCGAGAGGGGTAGTGAGAGCGAGAGGGTAGTGAGAGCGAGAGGGTAGTGAGAGCGAGAGGGTAGTGAGAGGAGAGAGGGTAGTGAGAGGAGAGAGGGTAGTGAGAGGAGAGGGTAGTGAGAGGAGAGAGAGCGAGAGGGTAGTGAGAGGAGAGAGTACTGCTCTGGTTTTGTGATGTCTGGTTACTGATGGTTAGTGGAGTCCCAGGATCACACTGAGGTTATTGGAACTGTGGTAGAGGGACGCTAGCTGTGGTAGAGGGACGCTAGCTGTGGTAGAGGGACGCTAGCTGTGGTAGAGGGACGCTAGCTGTGGTAGAGGGACGCTAGCTGTGGTAGAGGGACGCTAGCTGCGGTAGAGGGACGCTAGCTGCGTTAGAGGGACGCTAGCTGCGTTAGAGGGACGCTAGCTGCGTTAGAGGGACGCTAGCTGCGTTAGAGGGACGCTAGCTGCGTTAGAGGGACGCTAGCTGCGTTAGAGGGACGCTAGCTGCGTTAGAGGGACGCTAGCTGCGTTAGAGGGACGCTAGCTGCGGTAGAGGGACGCTAGCTGCGGTAGAGGGACGCTAGCTGCGGTGTAGGGACGCTAGCTGCGGTGTAGGGACGCTAGCTGCGGTGTAGGGACGC
>NW_027008333.1:30000-37500 GCF_036934945.1 Oncorhynchus masou masou | reverse complement strand
AGACCAATCTACCAATATCAATTTACGAAATGCGATTTCGGAAAATGACTGTTATTCTGGTCTCTGTGTCTGGATTTCACAATAAGGAAGCTGCTGATAGGATTACAGACTGTTTTCCACAATCAACTGACCAGACAGTATTTGTGCTCGGGGATTTTTATAGGCTCTCTCTCCTACTGCAACATTACGTCACCTGTCCAACTCGTGTCCTTGCATCAGTGTTATGGCAACGTAGAGGACTCATTTGAAGACAATGTGCAGATCACCCATCTAGGAATCAGACCGTCTCCTACCGAGGTGCAGGTGACACTTTCTGAAAAACCCTGTAGAGAAATCTATTCCGGTATGGAAAGAGGAGAGCAGGGAGGAGCTCAAGGATTGCTTTGATGCCACAGACTGGGAGGTGTACTTTTGGCTCACGTAGGGATCCCCCACGAGGTGACAGACAGCGTTACATCATACATCCAGTTCTGTGAGGATACCGTCATTACAACAAGTCTAAGGACTTGAAAATGTGCCTCGGTGAAGAGACCGAGAAGTTTTCATTCCTGAACGGAGCTACTGATGCTGTAATGGAGAAAGGAAAGTAATTCAGGTCAAAAAAATATGGAAAGTGGGCCTCCCAGGTGGCGCAGTGGTCTAGCGCTCGCTGTGCCACCAGAGGCTCTGGGTTCGCACCTAGGCTCTGTCGCAGTCGGCCGCGACTGGGAGGTCCGTGGGGTGACGCACAAATGGCCTAGCGTCGTCCGGGTTAGGGAGGGTTTGGTCGGTAGGGATATCCTTGTCTCATCGCGCACCAGCGACTCCTGTGGCGGGCCGGGCGCAGTGCACGCTAACCAAGGTTGCCAGGTGCACAGTGTTTCCTCCGAGACATTGGTGCGGCTGGCTTCCGGGTTGGATGCGCGCTGTGTTAAGAAGCAGTGCGGCTTGGTTGGGTTGTGTATCGGAGGACGCATGACTTTCGACCTTCGTCTCTCCCGAGCTCAGTTGTAGCGATGAGACAAGATAGTTGGATACTACGAAATTGGGGAGAAAAAGGGGTAAAATTTAAAATAAATAAATAAATAAACATGGAAAGCAAAAAAAGATTTCAAGGATGAAGTGGAGCAGAGGTTCTGTACAGGCAATCCAAGACGAGCATGGGACGGGTCCTAATGCAATGGACGAGCATGGGACGGGTCCTAATGCAATGGACGAGCATGGGACGGGTCCTAATGCAATGGGAAGAGGGAGGGAAGAGAAAGGAAAAGAGAGAACAATAACACTTCCTGCTGCGGCAGGTAGTCTAGTGGTTGGAGCGTTGGACTAGTAACCGAAAGGTTGCAAGTTCAAATCCCCGGCTGACAAGGTACAAATCTGTCATTCTGCCCCTGAACAGGCAGTTAACCCACTGTTCCTAGGCCGTCATTGAAAATAAGAATTTGTTCTTAACTGACTTGCCTGGTAAAATTAAAAAAGATCCTTTGTAAATAACCTTAACTGTTTTCGTGGAAGATTTGACACCGTTGATTTCAAAGACGAATGTAAACAAATATATGAGATTATCCTCAAATCCTCTCCTGTCCAGATAAGAGGTAACAGAGGTGGCCTCATGCTTGTTAACGATTAAGTCACACAAAGCACCCGGGCCCAGACTGACCACGGGGCAAAGTCCTGAAGGTCAGCGCCGACCAGCTCAAGGGTGTCTTCACACGACTGTTTCAACTCCTACTGAGCACCTGTACAGTGCCAAAATCATGGAAGGTGACGACCATTGTACCGGTGCCTAAGAAGTCAAGGTGTCAAATCACCAAAAGCTTGGTGAACATGGTTGACCTTGGTGAACATGGTGGCTAGTCCTGGAGCCTGTGTGAGGTCAGTCGACCGGTACCGTCCGGTGAGGGTCCTGGAGCCTGTGTGAGGTCAGTCGGCCGGTACAGTCCGGTGAGGGTCGTGGAGCCTGTGTAAGGACAGTCGGCCGGTACACTCCGGTGGGGGTCCTGGAGCCTGTGTAAGGACAGTCGGCCGGTACAGTCCGGTGAGGGTCCTGGAGCCTGTGTAAGGACAGTCGGCCGGTACAGTCCGGTGAGGCTCGTGGAGCCTGTGTAAGGACAGTCGACCGGTACAGTCCGGTGAGGGTCGTGGAGCCTGTGTAACCGTTTCATTAACTATTCAGCGGGTCTGATTTTATTGAACCTTTTATTTAACTTGGCAAGTCAATTGAGAACAAAAATTCCTATTAACAATGACGACCAAACCCAGACGATGCACCGCACTATAGGACTCCCAATCACGTCCGGATGTGATAGAGTGTGGATTCGAACCAGGGACTGTAGTGACACCACTGAGATGCAGTGCCTTAGACCACTGCTCCACTCGGGAGCTTATGGCTTGGTGGTAGACGCTGTGCAGGGTCCTGCTGGTAGCAGACTTGGTGCATCAGTCATTGTCATGGAGAGAGAACAGTATGACACAAGTATCTTAAGGCGAAGCTAGAACCATAGGATCCTAGAGTCAGGCAGACAGACAGACGGAGTCAGGCAGACAGACAGACGGAGTCAGGCAGACAGACAGACGGAGTCAGGCAGACAGACAGACGGAGTCAGGCAGACAGACAGACGGAGTCAGGCAGGCAGACAGACAGACAGACTGTAGTGGCTTCCTTTCGTCTTTACCATAGCCACTGCCCAAGCCTGAAGCGGGGTTGTTTGGTACACACTCAAGGTTTCCAAACGGCCAAACATTCGATGACATCCAGGGATATGGTGCAACAAAAATGTTTATTCTTCTTATATCTAACAAATAAATTATTCTCCAATCAACTTAAAGCATAGAATACTTGATATGGAAAATACACATCATGTCTGTATGTCTGTATGGTCAAAAAACTATACCGCTCCCGCATCTAGCAAGGACTCCCTCTCCCGAAGGCCCAACTTCCTGCCTTTATCCTAACACACTTACCACAATACAATGAATAGGCAAGAGGGGGGCAAAAACTGAGTTACACTAACAACACTAACAACAAATGAATACATCTCAATCAGGTAAATATAAATCATAAAGGTACGTACCTAATATTTCATCATTTACATTCATATTTAATATATTTACACAAATATACATGGAGCTCCATATGTTCGGTCTTTTATACAAATATGTCCAAATCGGCTCTAACACAGACAGTCAGGCAGGCAGACAGACAGGCAGGCAGACAGACAGACGGACAGAGTCAGGCAGACAGACAGACAGACAGTCAGGCAGACAGAGTCAGGCAGGCAGACAGACAAGATGAACTTAAGATGCTATTTGGAATCCTTGCCCTAGACATTTTGTGAGTAATGTCTTTCTGAGATGTTTCTGCGTGATGAGGCTCTTCCCCACCCACCAATCACCGTCCCCTAGCGAGGTTTGTCGCCCGTCGTTGTGGTAGATGTTACTAAGCAGTGCTGCAGTGGTCATCATCAGGAGGAGATATTGATTTTCTACAGGGGACGAGCTGAGCCAGCACTATCGATCATCACGCCCTGTTCCTAACCCCTTCTCTCTGTTTAACCCTCCTGTCTCCCTCGCTCTCTCTCCGTCTCTCCTCGCTCTCTCTCCGTCTCTCCCTCCCTCGCTCTCTCTCCGTCTCTCCCTCGCTCTCTCTCCGTCTCTCCCTCCCTCTCTCCGTCTCTCCCTCGCTCTCTCCCAACTCGCCATCTCTCTCTCCCTCTCTCCGTCTCTCCCCTCGCTCTCTCCCAACTCGCCATCTCTCCCTCGCTCTCTCTCCGTCTCTCCCTCCCTCGCTCTCTCCCAACTCGCCATCTCTCTCTCCCCTCTCTCCGTCTCTCCCTCTCGCTCTCTCCCAACTCGCCATCTCTCCCTCGCTCTCTCTCCCTCTCTCCGTCTCTCCCTCGCTCTCTCACCATCTCTCCCTCGCTCTCTCCTAACTCGCCATCTCTCATTCTCTCTACCTGTTGTTTATCTGCGCCATCCATCTCTTTTTCTCGCCGTCCCTCATTCTGTTTCTACCTGTCTACCCACACCCCACCACTAAATCTAAAACCTCCTCTCTCCCTCCCTCAGACTCCTCTCTGACAGGATGCCCAGGCCCTGATGCCAACACTGCGCCACAAAAACTTCTTATCCTCGACGCTCGTTCTTACACCGCTGCAGTGGCCAACCGTGCCAAGGGAGGTGGCTGTGAGTGTGAAGGTCAGTACACACACGCAATACAGTGGATGGATGTTGTCTCCTAACCTGGTTGTTTTGTCAGGCACCATACTCACATATGTCTCATCTTTTATGCCTCCTAGTAGAACAGCCAGAGAGGTGTTACATCACACCCGTACTGTGGTTGTCATTCCTCCTAAGAGCTCCTGTTATTGAAGCCTGTCACATCGTGTCTGGTTGACCTTCAAAACTGCGTCAGTCTGACCGACTCGTGTGTTCTGAGCTGGGAGACAGCTAATGAATCAGGTTATCTAGGGGCGGGCAGGTAGCCTAACGGTTAAGAGCGATGGACCGGTAACCAAAATCTCGCTGGATTGAAATCCCCATGCCGACCAGGTGAAAAACCTGTCGTTGTGCCCTTGAGCTCTTAGCCATTATTGCTTTTGTGAGTCTCTCTGGATAATAAATAAATACTTATTTTCCACCATAATTTGCAAATAAATTCATTAAAAATCCTACAATGAGATTTTCTGGATTTTTTCTTCTCATTTTGTCTGTCATAGTTGAAGTGTACCTATGATGAAAATTACAGGCCTCTCATCTTTTTAAGTGGGTGACTAAATACTTTTTGCCCCACTGTATATATTGACTGTCCCTAAGCAGTAGAGATGTACATGTTGACCGTCCCTAAGCAGCCAGAGATGTACATGTTGACAGTCCCTAAGCAGTAGAGATGTACATGTTGACAGTCCCTAAGCAGTAGAGATGTACATGTTGACAGTCCCTAAGCAGCCAGAGATGTACATGATGACAGTCCCTAAGCAGTAGAGATGTACATGTTGACAGTCCCTAAGCAGCCAGAGATGTACATGTTGACAGTCCCTAAGCAGTAGAGATGTACATGTTGACCGTCCCTAAGCAGTAGAGATGTACATGTTGACAGTCCCTAAGCAGTAGAGATGTACATGTTGACCGTCCCTAAGCAGTAGAGATGTACATGTTGACCGTCCCTAAGCAGTAGAGATGTACATGTTGACCGTCCCTAAGCAGTAGAGATGTACATGTTGACAGTCCCTAAGCAGTAGAGATGTACATGTTGACAGTCCCTAAGCAGCCAGAGATGTACATGTTGACAGTCCCTAAGCAGTAGAGATGTACATGTTGACAGTCCCTAAGCAGTAGAGATGTACATGTTGACAGTCCCTAAGCAGTAGAGATGTACATGTTGACAGTCCCTAAGCAGTAGAGATGTACATGTTGACCGTCCCTAAGCAGTAGAGATGTACATGTTGACCGTCCCTAAGCAGCCAGAGATGTACATGTTGACAGTCCCTAAGCAGTAGAGATGTACGTGTTGACCGTCCCTAAGCAGTAGAGATGTACATGTTGACAGTCCCTAAGCAGCCAGAGATGTACATGTTGACAGTCCCTAAGCAGCCAGAGATGTACATGTTGACAGTCCCTAAGCAGTAGAGATTTACATGTTGACAGTCCCTAAGCAGTAGAGATGTACGTGTTGACCGTCCCTAAGCAGTAGAGATGTACATGTTGACAGTCCCTAAGCAGCAGAGATGTACGTGTTGACCGTCCCTAAGCAGTAGAGATGTACATGTTGACAGTCCCTAAGCAGCCAGAGATGTACATGTTGACAGTCCCTAAGCAGCCAGAGATTTACATGTTGACAGTCCCTAAGCAGTAGAGATGTACGTGTTGACCGTCCCTAAGCAGTAGAGATGTACATGTTGACAGTCCCTAAGCAGTAGAGATGTACATGTTGACAGTCCCTAAGCAGTAGAGATGTACATGTTGACAGTCCCTAAGCAGTAGAGATGTACATGTTGACCGTCCCTAAGCAGTAGAGATGTACATGTTGACAGTCCCTAAGCAGTAGAGATGTACATGTTGACAGTCCCTAAGCAGTAGAGATGTACATGTTGACCGTCCCTAAGCAGTAGAGATGTACATGTTGACAGTCCCTAAGCAGTAGAGATGTACATGTTGACAGTCCCTAAGCAGTAGAGATGTACATGTTGACCGTCCCTAAGCAGTAGAGATGTACATGTTGACAGTCCCTAAGCAGTAGAGATGTACATGTTGACCGTCCCTAAGCAGCAGAGAGAAATCGTACTTTGTGTCTGCAGAGTATTAAAACCCCATGTGACTGATATGTTGTGCGTTCCTGGGTGTTACAGAGGACTACCTTAACCGTAGTCTGATTTATTTTTGCTCTCCATTCAGAAAGTATTCAGACCCCTTGACTTTTTCCACATTTGGTTACATTACAGCCGTATTCTAAAATTGCTTAAAATATATATATTTTGTTTTTATCAATCTACACACAATACCCCATAATGACATCGCAATACTCCATAATGACATCGCAATACCCCATAATGACATCACAATACCCCATAATGACATCACAATACCCCATAATGACATCACAATACCCCATAATGACATCACAATACCCCATAATGACAAAGCAAAAACTGTTTTTTAGAAAAAAATTCTACGTAAAAAAAAAAGTAGTAATAAGTATTTAATAAGTATTCAGACCCTTCACTCAGTACTTTGTTTTAGCGCCTTTGGCAGCGATTACAGTCTTCCTGGGTGTGATGCCACAAGCTTGGCACACCTGTATTTTAGGAGTTTCTCCCATTCTTCTCTGCAGATGCTCTCAAGCTCTGTCAGGTTGGATGGGGAGCGTTGCTGCACAGCTATTTTCAGGTCTCTCCAGAGATGTTTGATCGGGTTCAAGTCCGGGTTCTGGCTGGGCCACTCAAGGACATTCAGAGACTTGTCCTTGAAGACACTCCTGTTTTATCTTGGCTGTGTTCTTAGGGTTCGTTGTCCTGTTGGAAGGTGAACCTTCACCCCAGTCTGAGGTCCTGACCTGTTCCAGAATGCTTTCATCAAGGATCTCTCTGTACTTTGCACCATTCATCTTTCCCTCGATCCTGACAAGTCTTCCAGAAGGGTCTCATCTCCACAGAGGAACTCTGGAACTCTGTCAGAGTGACCATCGGGTTCTTGGTCACCTCCCTGACCAAGGCCCTTCTCCCCGATTGCTCAGTTTGGCCGGGCGTCCAGCTCTAGGAAGAGTATTGGTGGTTCCAAACTTCTTCCATTTAAGATGGAATGGTCGTTAAGATGGTCGTTCTGCCCCTGAACAGGCAGTTAACCCACTGTTCCTAGGCCGTCATTGAAAATAAGAATTTGTTCTTAACTGACTTGCCTAGTAACATAAAGGTAAAATAAAAAATAAAAAAATGTTTCAGAGTACTACCCTAACTGTAGTATAATTGTGTATGTTTCAGAGTACTATCCTAACTGTGTATATTTCAGAGTACTATCCTAACTGTA